>NC_057813.1:628246178-628468177 GCF_018294505.1 Triticum aestivum
AAGTGCGTCCAGGCAAAAAAGAAACGATTCGCCCCCCTAACTGCTGGGACCCACCAGCTACATCTTCGCATGCAGGGAAGTGCGTCCGGGCAAAAAAAAATGATTCGCCCCCCTGACTGCTCGGACCCACCAGCTACATCTTCGCAGGCAAGGAAGTGCCTGACAGTCGGGACCCACCTGGTCGAAGCGTACGTACCGTTGTCATTCTGGTTGCGTACGTGTACGTACATACTGGTCGATGTAGAGGCGCGCACGTGTCGTAGTAGAGGCGCGCACGTAGCTTGTACACATACGTACAATGGCCAGGGTGCAAGAAAGAAAATACAGCCACGCACGTACATACGGGCAGGGTTTCGAACGCCTACTCGTGCATACGTACATGGCTGGGTCGGAACGGAGAAACAACGTCATCGTCATGTTCATGGGGAGGTAACGGGATGCGTCGTGTTCATCGGGAGGCAACGGAATGCGTGGGAGCCAACCGGCTGGGTCGGAACGGAATGCGTGGTCCCGTTCATCGGGAGGGCTTGGACGGAACAGGCGATGGAAACGAGGCCTGGCGTACCGCACAACGGAGGAAACGGCCTTGTGTTCGACCGGCCACGTTCGAAACAGGGTCCTGTTGATCGGGAGGGGCCTGGCGTACCGCAAAACGGAGGAAATGGACCTCCTACGATCGAAACGGGGGTCCTGTTGATCGGGAGGGGTGTGGCGTACCGCAAAACGGACGAAACGGACCTCCTACGGTCGAAACGGGGGTCCTGTTGATCGGGAGGGGTGTGGCGTACCGCAAAACGGACGAAACGGACTTGTGTTGGAGCGCTACGGTCTAAACGGGGGGGGGGGAGGGGCGTGGCGTACCGCAAAATGGGACTCCACGGGATACTGTTCATCTCCACCGTCGACCTCCTCCAGCCTCCACGGGCTACCGTTGAGCTCCTCCAGCCTCCACGGGCTCCTGTTCATCCAGCCTCCACCGCGCGCTACTCCACCGGCTACTGTTCAACCACCCCTCCACGGGCACCCCTCCACCGTCTACTGTTCATCAAGCCCTCCACACCACGGGGTCCTGTTCAACCACCCCTCCACGGCCACCCCTCCACCCTCTACTGTTCATCCATCCCTCCACACCATGGGTTCCTGTTCATCCAGAGGCAACGCCACCGCTCACTGTTCATCCAAACCCCCCCATAACGCTCACTGTTCATCCCAGAGGCATCATCGATCGGCTTCAGTTAGCAGAAGTAGCGAAGGAATCGCTCCATTGGGTTTAGTTAACAGCCATCGATCGATCCCTCGGGTTCAGTAACGCGTAGCCTGCAGTGCAATTGCTCGGGTTCAGTTAGAGCCCAACGCCTCGCTCGGGTTCAGTTAGAGCCAACGCCTTGCACACACGCGTGTACGTACGGGAGAAACACGCATCGTTCCGCCCTCGACCTCCCACCGTAACCAGCAACTCCCCGAAATTTTCCTCCCTCTCGCTTCTACCACAGTTTTTCCGTCATGGACGGCCCAAACAATGTCATGCAGCTGCGTCTCTGGCCCACCCAGGATGAAAAGCCCATTTTCTGTCATGATTTTTTGTCATAGAAGTAGGAGCCCACCACATCTATGATGATACCGGGTTTTGTCACAATTATCGTCATAGAAGTGTCATATGTATGACAGAAAAAAAATTCGTTCGGCCCAAAATGTCACAGATGTGTCTTTTTTTGTAGTGCCTTCTTCTCTGTTGTGGTGCCGTGAAGACCATTTGTTCAAGCACAACTACCAGTTCGCCAAAGACTCAGCTGCGAAGAACAAGAAGGCTCTAGGACTTGACTTCAATCCTAGTCCTTCCTCACCTCGAGAAGATGGCACCCGTGAAGCCAATGAGAACAGGATCGGCCCCTTCTACAACCTTGCTGGCCTCATTACACACATTGCTGTCCAAGGTGCAAATGTGGATCATTCTGATAATGATTCTGATTCTGATGCTCCTGCTCCTCCTCCGAAGCCGCAGAAGCAAAATAAAGCTAAAGCTTCAAAACCAACTACCGCACCAAAAGCTTCTCGAGTGAAGCCATTGGCAACTGCCCTTCCTGCTCCAAGCAACACATCTGAAGATCTCTCTCGCATCTTCAAAAAGCGCGAGATGCCTCAGAAGAGAACTGTTCAGAGATCCAGTCAAGCACTGACACCAGCTGTCGTTCTGAGGAACAAAATTCAATCCATTGATCTGTCTTCAGATGAAGAATTTGTCAATGATGCTCTTGAGTAGCTGATCAAGAGCAAGCAAGAGGCGGAGATCTTCAATGATCTGCCCCTCTTCGATGTGAACATTTTGGATAATTTCATTGATGAGTGGTTCGACAATCAAGATCTTAGTTTTGATGATCTTCAGCTCCCCATTGGCATCAGCGTGGCTTTCCAAGGCGCAATTGCTCCTAAGATGGCTCTGGCTCAATGAATTGTTGAATTGAAGCACAAGATTGACTTTGAGAAAGAGCAGTTCAAGAAGCATGTGGCCAAGCTCAGTGTGGCTGATGTTCAGAAGTTCAAACTAATGCTGAATGACCTCAAGGATGCATTTCGCAAGAAGCATGAAGAAGCCAAAGGCTCAAGAGAACGCATGAAGAATCTTGCTGCCAAGTGTGTTCAAGCGTACAATGAAGCTGAAAAGCGCAAGGCACGTGGGCGTCCAGGCATTGACCCCAAGATGGCTGCCAAAAAGAAGAAGTCTACTGTGGCCCCCACTGAAGCTCCAAGGCGGGAAGAACCTCACATTGTCTTCCCAGCCAGCATGACAGACTCGAAGCCTAAGGTCTCCACAGTGGCTTCAGAACAGAAGAAAACCAGGGCAGCTGAAGCCGAAGCCAAAAAGTGTAAAACCAAGAACACCACAGATGATGCACCACCCCTCAAGAAGAGGAATACCAAGAAGAGAGATCGGGCTGCTCCCAAAGAGCCCCCTTTTGTCGAACCCGTTGCTTTTGCTCCCCCTCCATCTGCAAATCAAGAGCGTCCATTGATTGTTCATGAGCTTGCTTCCACAGAGGCTCCTGAAACTCAAGAAGTTCCAGTCATTGACCCCATCGCGACTGAAGACATTGGACGCCAAGACAATGTAGAAGATGATGAAGTCCTTCCTCAGATTGAGCGCCCAACGGTATTATCGCCTGTTCTCACGAACATCAAGCTCATAAGTATTGGTCGTCCTTTGATGCCAATCTCTCAAGATGCCTCGTGGGCTGATCGCCCCCAACCAGCAACCCCAGTTCAAGACTCACAAAGTACACCCCGTCCTTCACCAACGCAAGGTCCAAGTCCAATTGTCAATGACGACAATTACATGGAGACCAAACCATCACCGAAAGCGTCGCCCGTGTTTCAACGGCTTCACAAAGGCCAGAGGCCATCGGTCTCCATGACAACCATCACAGAAGAGGATTCACACCAGTCCAGCTCAGTGGCACGTCAAGTGTTCCCTGAAGATAATCCTTCTATGACTGTTCCTATGTCCAAAGCTAATGTTGCTGAAGACAATCCGGCTGCATCAGCCGAAGAAAGACAAGAAGAAGAGCATGTTGCTACTATCCCTACCACCCAACAAGTTGTTCTCGAGGAGAACGTGTCTGTGCCCGACCCTCCAGCTACTCAAGTGGAGGTTGAGAATCCTGAGGCGGCCACCAACAACACTACTGAAGCCAATGACGTTGTCATGGCTGAAGACAATGTGGCGCCTACGATAAACACTGTGCTTGAAGCCACTGATGCTCCTACAACGAATGTGCATCCTGTCGCCTCTGCTGATGCCACTGCTCCTGTTCCGCCTCCAAGGCCCCACACCATTGAGCATGCATTCTACTAAGGTGAGCTTGTTCCTGTCTGATGGCTGATTCTGGTTCCTCCGCCTGCTCCTGGACCTCAGTTTGACTATCGTGTGGAGCACAGGCCTCAGCTTCACAAGCCAAAACCAAGGCTGCCAAGGTTCCCAGGTACTGCATCAGCACCAGGCTCATTCAATGTCAATGGCTTCATTGCACACAACACCTTCTTTGATACTGCCAAGAACCCATATTCCAAGCCAAGAATATCATCAGATCAGTTCTGGAGCTATCAGCAGCGCAACTACTGCTCCTGTATTCTATAAAATCAAGAGTGCATATTCCCTCATATGCTTGTGGACACTGAAGCCATTGATGGTCTGCCCTGTCTAGAAGAAGCCCTTGACTGTTTTCGCGATGCTGGCCTTCTGCAGTTTGTTACCAACAAGGAACATTGGAATGAAGAGCTTCTACTGCAATTCTATGCAACCCTCCATGTTCGCGGCTATAACAGGGATACAACGACATGGGTCCTTGAGTGGATGACGGGCAATGTCCATCATGAAGCCAAAGCCTTTGATCTCATTGAGCTTACTGGCGTTTCCACTCCGGGCGAACTGTATGAACCTGGTTGTCAGCTTCATCGTGATGCTGTGGAAAGCATCTTTCAGAAGCCAGAGCCCAACATGAGCCAGATGCTAAGTATGATGAAGCCACTGTCTCAGGATGCTGAATATCCCAAGGAATTCCTTGTTGAAGACCTAGAGTATCCACCCTGCACCATCTATCATATCATTAGGCGAACTCTATGGCCCATCAAAGGGCATTCCTCCTTAGCAAAGCATGAAGGTGAAATGAAGACATTTGTCTTCTATATTCTCAATGGCAAAAGCTTTAATACTCAGGATTTCTTCATTCGCCAATTTGCTGCATCTGGATCTAACATCTTTGGTCTGGAATTCTATGCTCCTTGGGTTATGCATCTGATCAAGCTTCACTCTGCCATTGACTATCAGCCCTCTGCTCGTAACCACATCATATTTCTACCAGAGGTTGATTTGTCCATTGAAGCCATTTACCCAGAGCCTGCCAAGGAAGCACTATATCTTCATAATGCAGATCATCAGAGTTTCTCTCAGGATGTTGAAGGTGTTCAGGTTGCTTCTCGTGTTTATCCTCTGGCCGGCAACACTCGCCATGCACGTACTGAAGCCACAGAAAGCACCATTGCTCCAAGGCCTCGGAAGCGCTCTCATGTGCTCAATGACCGAGAGCTTCTTGTGGCTTTGCATTATAAACATGACAAGCATCACTACTGGATGAAGCGTCAAATCCAAAGCCTCTTGGTGGATGTCAATCGCATTTGCAATCTTGCCACCAAGAACGCCTTTGTCACTCATGAAACCCGTCGGAGGACTTGGAAGGGTTTGACACTGCTCAGTGCTGAAGATGATCTTCAATACGATGGCTTCACCGAAAGATTCAAGTTTGACACCACTCCTCCCAGGAATGTTGTTTTACGACGAACCCCGTCTCTTGAAGATTTAGAGTACTCTTCGTCCGCAGCCACAGTAAATGCTAGAGTTATTGATGAAGCCGATGATGCTACTTCACCACCGCCAACATCAGCGCGTGTCGACACTGCACCAAGTTCTTCTGCACCACCAAACCTCAACGATGACCCTACTGAGGGAGTCTGAGGGAGTTCCGGACTAGGGGGTGTCCGGATAGCCGAACTATCATCATCACCCGGACTCCAAGACTATGAAGATACAAGATTGAAGACTTCGTACCGTGTCCGGATGGGACTTTCCTTGGCGTGGAAGGCAAGCTTGGCGATATGGATATGTAGATTTCCTACCATTATAACCGACTCTGTGTAACCCTAGCCCTCTCCGGTGTCTATATAAACCGGATGGCCTTAGTCAATAGGACGAACAACAATCATACCATAGGCTAGCTTCTAGGGTTTAGCCTCCTTGATCTCGTGGTAGATCCACTCTTGTACCACACATCATCAATATTAATCAAGCAGGACGTAGGGTTTTACCTCCATCAAGAGGGCCCGAACCTGGGTAAAACATCGTGTCCCTTGTCTCCTGTTACCAATCACCTAGACGCACAGTTTGGGACCCCCTACCCGAGATCCGCCGGTTTTGACACTGACAGAGACCTTGATTAGGGGGTATTCGGACAGCCGTACTGTATACATCGTCCAGACTATTGGAGCGTGAAGATACAAGACTCAAGACTCTGTCTCGTGTCCGGATGGGACTCTTCTTTGCGTGGAAGACAAGCTTGGCGATCCGGATATTGTATTTCCTTCCTTGTAACCAACTCCATGTAAACCCTAGCCCTCTCTGGTGTCTATATAAACCAGAGAGGATGGTCCTTAGAAGGCCGATCACAATTACAATCATACTATCATAGGCTAGCTTCTAGGGTTTAGCCTCTATGATCTCGTGGTAGATCTACTATTGTACTACTCATATCTTCGATATTAATCAAGCAGGAAGTAGTGTTTTACCTCCATCGAGAGGGCCCGAACCTGGGTAAACATTGTGTCCCTTGCTTCCGGTAACCATTAGCCTAAGACGCACAGATTGGGACCCCCTACCCGAGATCCACCGGTTTTGACACCGACATTGGTGCTTTCATTGAGAGTTCCTCTGTGTCTTTGCTTCGAGGCTTGATGGCACCTTCAATCGTCAACAACACGGTCCAGGGTGAGACTTTTCTCCCCGGACAGATCTTTGTGTTCGGCGGCTTCGAACTGTGGGCCAATTCGCTTGGCCATCTGGAGCAGATCGACAGCTACGCCCCCGGCCACCAGGTCAGTTTCGGAAACCTGAACTACACGGCCGATATCCGCGGAGACCTGATCTTCGACGGAATCTGGTCTGTGCCAGGAGCGCCAGACAGTCACAATGAGCACGGCCTAGACCTGCTGTCGGACAGTGCTCGGGATGTCACCCCTGCAGTTGCCCCGGACCTAAATCCAGAGCAGACTGCGTGGCCCAAGGACGGGTGGATAGACCCCACCCCGCAGGCCGCATACTCATTGGCGCTAGAGCCGAACCCATGCCTCACCTCTAGGGACGCCTGTGATTCCGGACCCCTGGACTCATATCAGGCTGAAGGATCCAGTCCGCGCGCTCCTGAGCCCTCCGAGCCTGGTTGGGCTCCGGTAATGGAGTTTACCGCTGCGGATGTCTTACAGCACTCGCCCTTTGGCGACATGCTGAATTCATCAAAGTCTCTCTCTTTGTCAGGAGGCTCTCGGCCGAACTATGTCCGACTCGAGTGGGAAGCTAGCGACGAAGGAATTCGTTGCCCACCCACCACCCACTTCATAGCCACGGTCGATGATTTGACCGACGTGCTTGACTTCGACTCTGATGACATCGATGGTTTGGACGATGATGTAGGAGAAGAACAGGAACCACCACCCATGGGGCGGTGGACAACCACCTCTGCATATGACATATATATGGTGGACACTCCGAAAGAAACCAATGGCGATGAGGCAATGGAGGATAACCCCTCCAAGAAGAAAGCAAAGCATGGGCGTCGCCAGCACTGCTCCTAGCCACGCCACAGCAATACCGGCACCGGAGACGAAAACAATCTGGACGGTGCCGAAGATGAATACAACCCCGATCAGCCCGCCTTCGCACAGGCCGAGCAGGAAGATGGGCAGGACAGCCTATATGAATAGGCGACGGACGGGTATCCGGAGGAGGACAACTACATGCCCCCCTCTGAAGACGAGATTAGCCTTGGCGATGATGAGTTCGGCATACTGAGGACCCCGCGGAGCAGGAGCGCTTCAAGCGCCAGCTTATTGCCACTGCGAGGAGCCTGAAGAAGAAGTAGCGGCAGCTTCAAGCTGATCAAGACCTGCTCACAGACAGATGGACAGAGGTCCTGGCAGCCGAGGAATATGGACTCGAGCGCCACACGGCTGACCGGCCACCTCGTGGCCGGGATAAAACGGCATATCATCCCAAATACCAGCCCGCACCCCCGCGCCAGTTCACCATGGCCCGGGGCAATACTCAGGACCTGCGTGATAGATTGGCTAACACCACAGGACAACCAAGATCGATCTACAGATCACGGGGGCGCGCTGCAACACATGATGATGTCCGTCATACCGGATACACTAACAGTAAATCCGTCCGGGCCGAATACAGCCAGCCAGACTTAGTCGGACTGCGTCACAACATAGCCCGACACAGAGCGCCGCACACCCCCTCTGCTTCACCGATGAAGTGATGGATCATGAATTCCCAGAAGGGTTCAAACCTGTAAACATCGAATCATACGATGGCACAACAGACCCCGCAGTATGGATTCAAGACTTCCTTCTCCACATTCACATGGCCCGCAGAGATGATCTACATGCCATCAAATATCTTCCCCTTAAGCTCAAAGGACCTGCCCGACACTGGCTAAATAGCCTGCCCGCAAATTCCATTAGCAGTTGGGAAAACCTGGAAGACGCATTCCTCGACAACTCCCAAGGAACATATGTGCGACCACCGGACGCTGATGACTTGAGCCACATTACTCAACAGCCTGGAGAATCAGCCAGGAAATTCTGGACTCGGTTCCTAACTAAAAAGAACCAAATAGTTGACTGTCCGGACGCCGAAGCCCTGGCGGCCTTTAAGCATTATATCCGCGATGAGTGGCTTGCCCGACTCCTCGGCCAGGAGAAACCTAAGTCCATGGCAGCTCTCACGACACTAATGACCCGCTTTTGCGCGGGCATGGACAGCTGGTTGGCCCGCAGCAGCACTACGCCACATTCTGGCACTTCAGACGTCCGTGAAAATAATGGCAAGCTACGACGCAACAGATACAAGTGACGGAACAACGACAACAACACCGAATACACGGCAGTCAACGTCGGATTCAGCGGATCCAAATCCGGTCAGCGGAAGAGGCCGTTCAAACAAAACAATCAGGGACCATCCAGTCTGGACCGCATACTGGGGTGCCCATGCCAAATTCATGGCACCCTAGACAAGCCAGCCAACCACACTAATAGAGACTGCTCGGTGTTCAAACAGGCCAGCAAAATAAACGCCGAAAACAAGGACAAGGGGCTGCATAGAGACGATGACGAAGAGCCACGGCGTTCGAACACAGGGGGACAGAAGAAATTCCCCCCCCCCCCAGGTGAAAACGATCAACATGATCTACGCTACTCACATTCCCAGGCGGGAACGGAAGCGAGCACTACGGGAAGTCTACGTGATGGAGCCAGTCGCCCCAAAATTCAACCCATGGTCAGCCTGTCCGATCACCTTTGATCGTAGGGATCACCGTACTAGCATCCGTCACGGCGGTTCGGCCTCATTGGTTCTAGACCCAATCATCGACGGATTTCCCCTCACACGAGTCCGAATGGAAGGAGGCAGCAGCCTGAACCTGCTTTATCAGGGCACAGTGCGCAAAATGGGCATTGACCCTTCAAGGATCAAGCAAACCAAAACCACCTGTAAAGGTGTAATTCCTGGAGTAGAGGCCCTTTGTACGGGCTCTATAACATTGGAAGTGAACTTCGGATCTCCGGATAACTTCCGAAGCGAAGAGTTAATCTTCGATATCGTCCCTTTCCGTAGTGGTTACCACGCACTAGTCGGACGAACCGCATTCGCTAGATTCAATGCGGTACCACACTATGCATACCTCAAGCTCAAGATGCCAGGACCGCGCGGGGTCATAATGGTCAATGGAAATATGGACCGCTCTCTCTGTACAGAAGAGCATACTGCAGCCCTCGCAGCGGAAGTAGAATGCGGCCTCCTCCGACAAACCACCAATCCGGCGAGGACAACCTCGAGCACCGTCAAGCGAGTCCGGAGCACCCCGCAATAGGATCACCAGGCACGCCAAGAGCGCGACTAGCAGTCCGGCCTCCGCTCAAGCCCTATCAAAGCAGCATTCGTGCCACGCGTACACAATTACGCACTCAAAATACCATGGACACAGGCGGAGGCTCAGCAGTGACTAAGTCAACGGTATGGTATCACCGCAACATACTTTTGTAACCCCCCCCCTTTTATCTTTCAGGACATTGCTTTAGGGCAGCCACTTCAGAAGATTTGGATTGTCGGACTTACATAGGAGAGAAAACCAAGGAGGTAACAGGCTTTACGCATCAAAGGAAATACCTAGGTGGAATCTGTTCATGATCGTTATACCTGTTTTATATACCTACATGCAGCCTGCCCTTGGATAGGACATGTTAAATAGTCCTATTTACTTCTGCTTAAATGCACCCATTGTAAACATACGCTTAAACGTATTATTCATCAATGGGAAATCATATATAGCGTCAGCTTATTATTCCTATCTGCACACTTTTTCTATAAATGTTTATTTACTATTGCATCCGTACACTTTGGTTCGTTTATTTTGCCAGGGGCTTCTTATGGTGCCCCGCAATGCGGCAAGCAAAGTCCAAACACTTTCAATAGTGCGGCACCCTGAACTTATAGCATTATATGCATCAGCTCCGAATCATGTCTTGGGTCTATAGTTGGGTTAGCCCGGCTCCCTTGTTTTGGTACCTTACGTTCTGTTATATCGGCTAAGGTAGCGCAAGGAGAACTACTGTGATTGTGTCCCGGTTCTTCCGGACGAGCACCTCAGTAGAGAAAGACGAAAATTGACCGGCATGATGTGGCGAGAGCTGGTCGCTGTTCGAGAGGTCTTAAAATCCTTAAATATTTTCTCCGCTTTAGGCGAGGAATCGGCCTCGTCCGATTTAGGCGTATATAGCGCCCCAGTTCGGCCTTCCGAACTCTAGGGGCTTCGCCAAAATTTAAAATTGTAGACTTCTATGGCTAAGTGAAGGTTATAAAGCCGCATAGTCCGATTGCCTTGTTCGCTGCGCTAGACACCTCCTTTAGGGACCAAGTATTTGGATAAAGAGTGTCTGGGTTTTCCATGAACACCCCAGTACTAGTTGCGTGGGGGCGGAAGCCGACGACTGGCCTACTTTCAAAATTTTATAAACAGCCACACAGAAGGTAATATTTTAAATCGAAAAGCACTACATAGCGCAAGTAACTTCGTCCTTATATTACAAACATGACAGAAGTGAATTCATTCTAAAATTTTGTCCTTGGTACATTCATCGGCCACGATATGAGCGCCCTTCATAATGCCTTCATAATATCTCTCGGGATAGCGATGCGCCTTACCCTCCGGCGGCCCGTCCTTCACCAGCTTCTCCGCATCCAGCTTGCCCCAATGCACCTTCGCACGGGCAAAGGCCCGACGGGCACCCTCAATGCAAACGGATCATTTGATCACTTCAAGCCACAAACAGGCATTCACCATCTGCTTGATCAAACCGAAGTAGCTCGTGGGAAGGGGCTCACCAGGCCACATCCGGACTATGAAATCGTTCATAGCCACTTCAGCCGCCCTGTGGAGTTCAACAAACTGCTTCAGTTGGTCACTCAGAGGTGTTGGATGTTCGGCCCCAGCATACTGGGACCAGAACAGCTTCTCCGTCGCGCTCCCCTCCTCGGCACGGCAGAACTCCATGGCATCCGATGCGCTGTGTGGCAGATCTGCAAATGCCCCTGAAGAGCTCCGAATTCGGGTAAGTAAAAGAAACGCCTCCTCCACATGCTTGCTTTGCATAAAGAATTTCTTACCCGCCGCTATCTTCTTGGCCTCCTGGATTTCCTGCTGTGCCTTCTCAGCTTCGGCCTTGGTGTCTTTTATACTAGCAAGGGCCTTCGCAAGCTCGGCCTCTTTCACCTTAAGCTCATGCTCCATGGACTCGAAATTTTTGCCGAGCTCCTGGAGCTCTTGCTGTACCTCGCCCACTCTAGCATCTTGCTTTTCGCGCTCCTTGTGTTCCAAGGCCACCTTGTCCGCGGCCTCGGACAACGCTTTCTTCAGAGACGCCACTTCGATGGTGGCCCCTGTTACAAATTCACGACGTTCCATCGTCAGAATAACTAATTTTATCTATCCTTCATTATATAAGAGCGGGGAATCATTCACCTTTGTTCTCTTCGAGCTGCCTCCTTGTGAGGTCGAGCTGTCCCTCCGCCTGATCCAGGTCTTGTTTTAGTCCGGCGATCTCGGCTGTGCGGGCAGCAGCGGCAAGCAGCACAACCTGCTTATTCACATTCAAACCTATTGTTAGACTCATGCGGATTATAATTGACCCTTTGTTTGGTCTTTCTTTCCGAACACCAAACAGAGTATCAGGGGCTACTACCTATTGGGTGGTAATTTCACACATTTTTATTACTTACCTTAAAGCCTGTCAGGAGGCTGGTGCAAGCTTCGGTTAGTCCGCTCTTGGTGGACAAAACCTTCTGAATCACCACACTCATAAGAGTACGGTGCTCTTCATCCATGGAAGCGCCTCGAAGCGCTTCCAGCAGACAATCCGACGCCTCGGGCGTAGCGGAAGTCCTCTGCACAGACGGCTCGCCCTCCCTAACGAGGGGCTGCCCGCCTGAGTCCGAAACCACTGGAGGTTCCGGAATAGTGTTCAGCTGAGAGCCCGGCTTACTGCGGCTCTCATCAACACGATCCGCGGGGATCTTGAACCCCGCGTGTCCGATGTCTGGAATGCCTCCTTGGGGCGGCTCCAGAGCCACCTCCCCCCGCTGTGGGAGCCTTTGGGACAACACCTCCGTGTCATCTGCAGGCTGAGGAGTAGTGGCCGTCGGGAGTGAGTTCATCGTTGAATCGCTCAAAGACCCATCCAAAGACGACACCTCGGGATGGACCCTGGCCGAACTATATACAAGTTCGGTATTATAACAAAACTATGAAGAAAAATTACGATAGAGTGCGGACACTTACGATCACACTAAGGGCTTCTTCCTGGGTAGCCACCCCTCCTCGCTATCGGCGGCGGTGGCGGAGTAGTCTGGAAGGGACGCCTTTCCCTTCTTGGACGTCCCAGCCTTCCCCTCCGGGGCGGCTTTCCTCTTTTTTGTCCCCCCCAGTATGGGGAGGTAGAGTTTCTTCTTGTCCCCCCCGCCTCCACGGGAGGAATCTGCATCGTCGTCATTGGACGACGAGGGTATGACGACCTTGCACCGGGGGCCGGTCCGGGCCCCCTGGTCCGCCCTCTCAGGCCCCCGTCCTCTCCGGATGGGGCGGCCTCTTCTTCTTCTTCTTCTTCTTCTTCCCCTTCGGGGGAGGAGTGTGCCTCATCGTCTTTGGACGAGGCCTCCGGTACAACTTTACGCCGAAGACCCTTCCTGGTCCCCCGGGCCTTCTTCTCGGCCTTCTTCTCCGGTGCCTTATAGGGCGCCAGAACCAGCATCTCCGTCATGAGAGCATTGGCTGGACCTTCGGGTAGCGGAGCCGGATAGTCGATCCGCTCCGTTGTCTCCACATAATCGTGATCAAATTTGCACAATTACTTTAGACTCCCCCACGAATACATTGAACTGAATCCGGTGGTAGTCAGAAAACTCACCGGACGAGGAAGCCATGCGGCATGAAGTCCACGGTCCTCGAATATGGGAGGAGGTACTTCGGAGGCCTTGAACAGCGCCTTCCACGCGTCCTTGTGCTTCATGCCATAGAGTTTTCGAAGCGTCTGGTGTTCGGACGGGACGAACTCCCATAGATTAAACACCCGCCTTTGACACGGAAGAATCGGGCGGACGAGCATGACCTGGATCACGTTGACAAGCTTGATGTTCTTGTCCTTCATATTCTTGATACAGTTTTGGAGTCCGGTCAGCTCCGTAGGTTCGCCCCAGGCCAGGCCCTTCTTTTGCCAGGAGGTGAGCCGAATGGGGGTTCCGGATCGGAATCCAGGGGCCGCCGCCCAGTTGGCGTTGCGCGGCTCGGTGATGTAGAACCACCCCGATTGCCACCCTTTTATGGTCTCCGCGAAGGAGCCATCAAGCCAGGTGACGTTAGGCATCTTGCCTACCATGGCCCCTCCGCACTCCGCTTGCTGGCCGCTCACGATCTTTGGCTTCACGCAGAAGATTTGCAGCCATAAGCCAAAGTGAGGCTGGATGCGGAGGAAGGCCTCGCATACGACGATAAACGCCGAGATGTTGAGGACAAAGTTTGGGGCTAGATCATGGAAATCTAACCCGTAGTAGAACATGAGCCCGCGGACGAAGGGATGTAGCGGAAATCCCAGTCACGGACGAAGTGGGCGAGAAACACGACCCTCTCATGGGGTCCTGGGGTTGGGACCCGCCCGTCATCCGGTAGCTGGTGCTCTATGTATGCGGCCAAGTATCCGGCCGCCCAAAGATCCGCGATATGCTTCTTCTTCATTGTGGAAGCCACCCACTTGCCTCCTGCTCCGGACATATTCAGTTGTGCAGAGAAGACTTGGACTAGGACGCTGGAGCTCGAGGAAGCAAGGAGAAGCGAAGGAGGAGGAGAGCGTGGGTGAAAATGGGGATCCTTTATCCCTTTATAGAGGCGACAAAAGCGGTGCCCCTCCTCACTTGCCCGTTTAGAAAAGCTTAATTCCCAAGCGCCACGATTGATGGTGCGGTGGGGTTACCCATACCCGTATTGATGAGAATCCCGTGATAAGGGGACGTGATCTCTGCTTTGACAAGACGTGTCAAGGAAACTGCCTCGCAATACACGTTGTGGCTGGTTGTGGGAAAATGGTTCGAATAATGACCCGGCCGTAATGACATATCACGTCGTCTAAAAAGTTGTCAGCTGAAGTATCATTCTCTCTACAGTGGTATGTAAAGATCATTTTTGCAGATCCGGACACGGTCCATGTGTTCGATAATAACTTTGGAGTATTCGGAGAAGGAACCCGCCTTGCAATGCCAAAGACAAGACTGCGCGCCGGACTCATCGTCATTGAAGCCTGGTTCAGGGGCTACTGAGGGAGTCCTGGATTAGGGGGTATCCGGACAGCCGGACTGTATACATCGTCCGGACTATTGGAGCGTGAAGATACAAGACTCAAGACTCCGTCTCGTGTCCGGATGGGACTCTCCTTTGCGTGGAAGACAAGCTTGGCGATCCGGATATTGTATTTCCTTCCTTGTAACTGACTCCATGTAAACCCTAGCCCTCTCCGGTGTCTATATAAACCGGAGAGGATGGTCCTTAGAAGGCCGATCACAATTACAATCATACCATCATAGGCTATCTTCTAGTGTTTAGCCTCTACGATCTTGTGGTAGATCTACTCTTGTACTACTCATATCTTCGATATTAATCAAGCAGGAAGTAGGGTTTTACCTCCATCGAGAGGGCCCGAACCTGGGTAAACATTGTGTCCCTTGCTTCCTGTTACCATTAGCCTAAAACGCACAGATCGGGATCCCCTACCCGAGATCCGCCGGTTTTGACACCGACACCTACTCTTCACCTACTCCTCATGGGAACGAGTAGAGACTATGTCTTCAAACCTTTTTGGTCCTTACTGACAAAAGGGGGAGAAGCATAGGTTGATAGTCTTCAAGCGGGTCCATATGGGTGGTTGCTATACTTTTGCCCAGTGTTTACAACTCTCGTTTTTGATACATTTGGTTTTTTGAGTTGTAACACTTAAACTTGATGGTCGTCTGCTACTTTTTCTGCTATTATGTGATGCGATGTTAAATCCCGCATGAAGTCATTTCGCAGACGTCCATTTTTCATTATGCATGTCATTATTCCTATATATCTGATCATGCATGATGTATTGTCTTCGTATGGTGAAGAGGATCTCCACAAGTACAACCTGCCATGTGCATTTGCATTCCAACGCAAAAAATTTATATGCACATGTTCAGGGGGAGCTTTTTGCCACTTATGAAGACAATATCTTAATCCTTTACAATTTCACATACTTTTATCCCCATTGAAAACTTCAACCAGTTTGTCATCAATCACCAAAAAGGGGGAGATTGTAAGTGCATCTAGTGCCACCCCTAGTTGGTTTTGGAGTATTGACGACAAACTTGGTTGAGGGACTAATGTGTTTGTGAGAATTGCAGGATAACACAGGTAGTAGTCCCTCATTGATTCGGTTTACCTACCGGAGATGACCCCTAAAAATGTGTGAAGACATTGAAGACAATGGTGGTCTGTGAAGATGTTCACATTGAAGACTATGACACGGGAAGACATTGAGTGAAGACTATAGAGCGCGAAGACTTAGTTGTTTCGTTGTTTCCTTTTATTCTTTGTCGAGTCATAGGAACCACCACACTGTTAAGTGGTGTCCAAGTGAACAAAGTCGGAGTGACTGAAGTGATGCTCAACCAAACCCTATGTATTCGAGGAAGACAATGAGAGCAAATCTTATCCAGAGTCGGATGAGTCAGCTTGACTTGTAGCCCAAGTCAAGCTGTCGCATGTGTTTGAAATCTGACCGTTGCGACACGTGTCAGTTCCTTAGTGACCCAGGGTCATTTAGGACAAATCAGGTCGGGTTGCCCAGTGGCTATCAATAGCCCACCCCCTACACCATAAATTGGTGGCTGCTCAGAGTTAGATACGACTTTTGTCGTTTGAGAGCAACCCACCTCCGAAACTTTTGAGAGAGAATCCTTGCAAGGACAAAGCACAAACCACCCAGAGCCCAAAGAGTGTTTGGCATCACTGAAGTCTTTCTGTCCGCGTGATCTGAAGACTTGTTACACTTGAGGACTGTGAATCCTCCAGCCAGTTAGGCGTCACGTTCTGAGCATCCAAGAGCCATTGTGGATTGCCGGTGAACGAAGTCTGTGAAGGTTCGGAAGTCTACCTTGAAGACTTAGCAGAGTGATTGGGCGGGGACTAGGTGTCCTTAGCTCAAGGGGAATAAGGTGAAGACGCGGTCTTCTAAGTTAAATCTCAGCCTCCCTAAGCAGACGTACAGTTGTCACAGCAACTGGAACTGGTCGAACAAATCCCTGTCCTCCTAAAGCTACTGGTTCTATCTCTCACTTCTCTCTACTTACAGTTTGTCTTCGTGAAGTCATTGCCTGCTTGCATTATCTATTTGACTTCACTGTGTGACTACATCTGATTGGCTTCATACTTTCTTCCATCCTGATCCTTACTAGCTATATGCTAATAGTCTTCGTGATTTCACTTCATTGCATACTTGGCTATGGCTTGTCTAGTGTAGTCTACCTTCCGCTGCATTCGATTAGTGTTGTTTCTATTGTTTGTCTTCGAAACTCCCATGTTTTGAAGACTTTCATAAAAATCGCACATTCACCCCCCCTCTAGTCGATAACTAGCCCTTTCAGCAACTCTGAAGATTGGGGTTCTGACGATGGTAAGGAGCCAGGTATAACACCTAAGTTTGATTGTGTTAAATCTTTTATGGACACCTACGCTTTTCGTGGATTTAGCACTAAATATGGACTTGACTCTGAGATAGTAGCTTCTTTCTGTGAATCTTTTTCTACTCACGTTGATCTCCCTCAGGAGGAGTGGTTTAAATATAATCCTCCCATTGAAATAAAAGTAGTTGCACCTATTACAGTTGAAGAAAAGATTATTACTTATAATGATCCTATTTTTCCTACTACTTATGTTGAGAAACCACCTTTTCCTGTTAGGATAAAGGATCATGTTAGAGCTTCAACTGTTGTTCCTAAGAGTAATACTAGAACATTTACACCTCCTGAGAAAATTAAAGTTGAACGTAGTATTGCTATGGTTAAAGATCTCTTGGATGATAATATAGATGGGCATGTTATTTACTTCTGTGGTGAAACTGCTAATATTGCTAGACCAGATGCTAAGATACATAGACCTGTTGTAGGCATGTCTATTATTTCTGTTAAAATAGATCATTGTTATCATGGCTTATGTGATATGGGTGTTAGTGCTACTGCAATACCTCATTCCTTATATGAAGAGATTATGCATGATATCACACCCGCTGAAATAGAAGGTATCAATGTTACTATTAAGCTTGCCAATAGAGATACTATTTCACCAGTTGGGATTGTTAGAGATGTTGAAGTCTTGTGTGGAAAGGTTAAATATCCTACTGATTTTCTTGTTCTTGGTTCCCCACAAGATGACTTTTGTCCCATTATATTTGGTAGACCCTTCTTTAATACTGTTAATGCTAAGATTGATTGTGAAAAGGACGTTGTTACAATTGGCTTGGGGGATATGAAACATGAGTTTAATTTTGCTAAGTTTCGTAGACAACCCCATGATAAAGAATTGCCTAGTAAGGATGAAATTATTGGTCTTGCTTCTATATTGTCGTGCCTCCTACTGATCCGTTAGAACAATATTTGCTAGACCATGAAAATGATATGTTTATGAATGAAAGAAGGGAAATAGGTGAAGTATTCCTTCAACAGGGTCCCACTCTGAAACACAACTTTCCTGTTGAAATCCTCGGGGATCCTCCTCCACCCAAGGGTGATCCCGTGTTTGAGCTCAAACCTCTACCTGACAATCTTAAATATGCTTATCTTGATGAAAAGAAGATATATCCTGTTATTATTAGTGCTAACCTTTCAGAGCAAGAAGAAGAAAGATTATTGAAAACTCTAAAGAAGCACAGTGCTGCTATTGGATATACTTTGGATGATCTTAAGGGCATTAGTCCCACTCTATGCCAACACAAAATAAAATTGGAGAAAGATGCCAAACCAGTTAGAGATCCTCAACGACGGTTAAATCCTAAGATGAAAGAAGTGGTAAGAAAGGAGATACTAAAACTCCTTGAGGTAGGTATAATTATCCCGTTGCTGATAGTGATTGGATAAGTCCTATCTATTGCGTTCCTAAAAAGGGAGGTATTACTGTCATTCCTAATGATAAAGATGAATTGATCCCGCAAAGAATTATTACAGGTTATAGGATGTTAATTGATTTCTGCAAATTAAATAAAGCTACTAAGAAAGATCATTACCCTTTACCTTTTATTGATCAAATGCTAGAAAGATTATCCAAACACACACATTTCTGTATTCTAGACGGTTATTCTGGTTTCTCTCAAATACCTGTGTCAGTGGATGATCAATCAAAAACTACTTTTACTTGCCCTTTTGGTACTGTTGCTTATAGACGTATGCCTTTTGATTTATGTAATGCACCTGCTACCTTTCAAAGATGCATGATGGCTATATTCTGTGACTTTTGTGAAAATATTTGTGAGGTATTCATGGATGACTTCTTCGTTTATGGATCCTCTTTTGATGATTGCTTGAGCAACCTTGATCGAGTTTTGCAGAGATGTGAAGACACTAGTCTTGTCTTGAATTGGGAAAAGTGCCACTTTATGGTTAATGAAGGCATTTTCTTGGGGCATAAAATTTCTAAAAGAGGTATTGAAGTTGATAAAGCTAAAGTTGATGCCATTGAAAAGATGCCATGTCCCAAGGACATTAAAGGTATAAGAAGTTTCCTCGGTCATGCCGGTTTAGATAGGAGGTTTATTAAGGACTTTTCTAAAATCTCTAGGCCTCTGACTAATTTATTGCAAAAAGATATTCCTTTTGTCTTTGATGATGATTGTGTGGAAGCATTTGAAATACTTAAGAAAGCTTTGATCACTGCACCTATTGTTCAGGCACCTGATTGGAATTTACCCTTTGAAATTATGTGTGATGCTAGTGATTATGTTGTATGTGCTGTTCTAGGGCAAATAGTTGATAAGAAATTAAATGTTATCCAGTATGCTAGTAAAACTTTTGATACTGCCCAGAGAAATTATGCTACTACTGAAAAGGAGTTTTTAGTAGTCGTATTTCCATGTGATAAGTTCAGACCTTACATTGTTGATTCTAAAGTTACTATTGACACTGATCGTGCTGCTATTAAATACCTTATGGAAAGAAAGATGCTAAGCCTAGACTTATTAGATGGGTTCTCTTACTCCAAGAATTTGATTTGCATATTATTGATAAAAAGGGAGCTGAGAACCCCGTTGCAAACAACTTGTCCAGGTTAGAGAATGTTCTTGATGACCCACTACCTATTGATGATAGCTTTCCCGATGAACAATTAGAGGTCATTAATGCTTCTCATGCTGCTCCATGGTATGCTGATTATGCTAATTACATTGTTGCTAAATTTATACCACCTAGTTTCACATACCAGCAAAAGAAAATGTTCTTTTATGATTTAAGACATTACTTTTGGGATGACCCACACCTTTATAAAGAAGGATTAGATGGTGTTATTAGACTTTGTGTACCTGAGCATGAACAGGAACAGATCCTACGCAAGTGTCACTCCGAACCATATGGAGGACACCACGCTAGAGATAGAACTGCACATAAGGTATTGTAATCCGGTTTTTATTGGCCTACTCTCTTGAAAGATGCCCGTAAGTTTGTCTTGTCTGGTGATGAATGCCAAAGAATTGGTAATATTAGTAGACGTCAAGAAATTCCTATGAATTATTCTCTTGTTATTGAACCATTTGATGTTTGGGGCTTTGATTATATGGGACCTTTTCCTGCCTCTAATGGATATACACATATTTTAGTTGCTGTTGATTACATTACTAAGTGGGTAGAAGCTATTCCAACTAGTAGTGCTGATCATAACACTTCTATTAAGATGCTTAAAGAAGTTATTTTTCTGAGGTTTGGAGTCCCTAGATATCTCATGACTGATGGTGGTTCGCATTTTATTCATGGTTTTTTTCATAAAATGATTGCTAAGTATGATGTTAATCATAGAATTGCATCTCCTTATCACCCACAATCTAGTGGTCAAGTAGAGTTGAGTAATAGAGAGCTCAAATTAATTTTGCAAAAGACTGTCAATAGATCTAGAAAGAATTGGTCCAAGAAACTTGATGATGCATTATGGGCCTATAAAACTGCATATAAAAATCCTATGGGTATGTCTCCGTATAAGATGGTTTATGGAAAAGCATGTCACTTACCTCTCGAACTCGAACATAAAGCATATTGGGCTATTAAAGAGCTCAACTATGACTTCAAACTTGCTGGTGAGAAGAGGTTATTTGATATTAGCTCAATTGATGAATGGAGAACACAAGCCAATGAGAATGCCAAGCTGTTCAAAGAAAAAGTTAAAAGATGGCATGACAAAAGAATACAAAAGCGTGAGTTTAAAGTAGGTGATTATGTGTTGCTATTCACCACCGTTTAAGATTTTTTTACAGGAAAACTTCTCTCTAAGTGGGAAGGTCCTTACGCGGTGCCATAAAAATCAACAACTTCGAAGGCACAAGTCTGAGGGTGGTGGACGGTCAAAGAATTAAACATTATATCTCAGGCAATCCTATCAATGTTGAAACTAATATTATTGAGACCATAACCCCGGAGGAATACATAAGGGACACTTTCCAGAACATTTCAGACTCCGAAAAGGAATAGGTATCTGGTACGGTAAGTAAACCGACTCCAAAACAATTCTAATGGCATTTTTTCTCCGTTTTGGAGTATTTAAGAATTTTGGGAAGCAAGAAGTAATCCGGGAAGGACACGAGGCCTCCACGAGGGTGGAGGGTGCGCCCACCCTTACTGTGCATGCCCCCCTGTCTCGTGGCACCTCGTGTGCCTCTTGGACTCCATTTTCTTGCATGTTACTTCTTTTGGTCGGTAAAAAATCATTATATAATCTCCCGAAGGTTTTGACCACCGTATCACGCAAAAATCCTCTATTTTCATTTCGAGTTGTTTTTCTGACAGATCTAGAGCACCATGACATCTCCGAGCGCTCCCAAGGACAAGTTTTTCGAGAGAGTTATCAACCCCTATCTTGCGGAGGTGCTGCAACACCCTCAAACCATTAAGATGTGAGCAGGGGTGCTGCACATCCGCTATGTGGAGGGACCAAGGCGTACTGGAAGCGTGGAGACAAAGCTCGAAGCTATGGAGCAACAAGTTTTCAAGTGCCAAGGGATGGTGGAGCGTGGACCCAACGCTAACCAGATAATGATTGCGAAGTTCACCAACAACCACAAGCTAGACGCCAAGAACATTGGGGATACCATCTTCAAGCTTCATGAGAAAATCGAGCATCTCCAAGCCCAGATCTATGACCTGCAAAACCAAAACTATGAGTATGAATATAGATTCAAGAGGATGAGTTTGGCTGCAGATTTGAGGATCCCGGAGGCTCGATCATCCTTTTATGATGGTGAGCCTATGCCTTGGAAGATGGACGACAAGCCTACATCATCAACAACTCCTTCGTCACCACCTCCGAGGACATAATCACATGGGTATGGGCACTCCCCTTGGAAACTGCCAAGCTTGGGGGAGGTTCCCCGGTATCGTATCACCATCACACTCCTATCTTTATCGTTTTTCTTAGTTCGATCCTTTTAGTAATATCTAGATCTAGTAGATTGAAGTTTTGGTATGAATTAGTTTTGAGTTTTGCTTTGTGATCCCTTCTTTGTAATCGAGTCCGTGAGCTATCTATAATAAAGATTAGTGTTGAGTCAAGGGTTTTTGCTATCCTGCTATGATCTTGAGAAAATAGAAAAAATAAAAAAGAATAAAAGAGTTCATATTGATCCTATGGTAGTAATGACTTCACATATAAAAAGTTTGAGTCATAAAAGTTGTTGAGAGTTGACAAATATAGTTTTGGTCATTGTTGCAATTAATAGGAAGTAATAAAGAAATAGAGGTTCTCACATATAAATATACTATCTTGGAGATGTTTTATGATTGTGAGCACTCATTAAGTATGACATGCTAAAGAGTTGATGTTGGACAAGGAAGACAACGTAATGGGTTATGTTTTCTCACATCTCAGTTAAAGTATATTGTCATGGATCTTTCAAACATGTTGAGCTTGTCTTTCCCCCTCATGCTAGCCAAAAATTCCTTGCACCAAGTAGAGATACTACTTATGCTTACAAATATCCTTAAACCCAGTTTTGCCATGAGAGTCCACCATACCTACCTATGGATTGAGTAAGATCGTTCAAGTAAGTTTTCATGTTGCAAGCAATAAAAATTGCTCTCTAAATATGTATGACTTATTAGTGCGGAGAAAATAAGCTTTATACGATCGTGTGATATGGAAGTAATAGAAGCGATGGACTGCATTATAAAGGTTCATATCACAAGTGGCAATATAAAGTGACGTTCTTTTGCATTAAGATTTTGTGCATCCAACCCTAAAAGCACATGACAACCTCTGCTTCCCTCTGCGAAGGGCCTATCTTTTACTTTATGTCTTTTACATTATGCAAGAGTCAAGGTGATCTTCACCTTTCCCTTTTTCATTTTATCCTTTGGCAAGCACCTCGTGTTGGAAAGATCCTGATATATATATATATATATATATATATATATATATATATATCCAATTGGATGTAAGTTAGCATGAACTATTATTGTTGACATCACCCAAAGGTGAATACGTTGGGAGGAAACACAATAAGCCCCTATCTTTCTCAATGTCCGATTAAAACTTCATAACCATAAGTATTGCGTGAGTGTTAGCAATTGTAGAAGACTATATGATAGTTGAGTATGTGGACTTGCTGAAAAGCTCTATTCTTGACTCTTTCTAATGTTATGATAAATTGCAATTGCTTCAATGACTGAGATTATAGTTTGTTAGTTCTCAATGAAGTTTATGATCCATACTTGACATTGTGAATAGATTGTTACGTGACCATAAGAAATCATATGATAAAATCTATATATGTTGTTGTTATAAGAATGATCATGATGCCCTCATGTCCGTATTTTATTTTTATCGACACCTTTATCTCTAAACATGTGGACATAATTTTCGATTTTGGCTTCCGCTTGAGGACAAGCGAGGTCTAAGCTTGGGGGAGTTGATACGTCCATTTTTCATCATGCTTTTATATCAATATTTATTGCATTATGGGCTGTTATTACACGTTATGTCACAATACTTATGGCTATTCTCTCTTATTTTACAAGGTTTATCATGAAGAGGGAGAATGCCGACAGCTGGAATTCTGGCTAGAAAAGGAGCAAATATTGGAAACCTATTTTGCACAGCTCCAAAAATCCTGAAACTCCACGGAAGTCATTTTTGGAATTAATAAGAATTTTTGAGCAAAGAAAATACCAGAGGGGGCCCACACCCTAGCCAGGAGGGTGGGGGCACGCCCCCTACTAGGCGTGCCCCTATCTCCTGGGCCCCCTGGTGGCCCTCCGGTGCCCATCTACTGCTATATGAAGGGTTTTACCCTGGAAAAAATCAGAAGCAAGCTTACGGGACGAAACTCCGCCGCCACGAGGCGGAACCTTGGCGGAACCAATCTAGGGCTCCGGCGGAGCTGTTCTACCGGGGAAACTTCCCTCTGGGAGGGGGAAATCATCACCATCGTCATCGGCAACGATCCTCTCATCGGGAGGGGGTCAATCTCCATCAACATCTTCACCAGCACCATCTCCTCTCAAAACCCTAGTTCATCTCTTGTACCCATTCTTGTATCAAAACCACAAATTGGTACCTGTGGGTTGCTAGTAGTGTTGATTACTCCTTGTAGTTGATGCTAATTGGTTTACTTGGTGGAACATCATATGTTCAGATCCTTAATGCATATTAATACTCCTCTGATCATGAACATGAATATGCTTTGTGAGTAGTTACATTTGTTCCTGAGGACATGGGTGAAGTCTTGCTATTAGTAGTCATGTGAATTTGGTATTCGTTCGATATTTTGATGAGATGTATGTTGTCTCTCCTCTAGTGGTGTTATGTGAATGTCGACTACATGACACTTCACCATTATTTGGGCCTAGAGGAAGGCATTGGGAAGTAATAAGTAGATGATGGGTTGCTAGAATGACAGAAGCTTAAACCCTAGTTTATGCATTGCTTCATAAGGGGCTGATTTGGATCCACTAGTTTCATGCTATGGTTAGGTCTACCTTAATACTTCTTTTGTAGTTGCGGATGCTTGCAATAGGGGTTAATCATAAGTGGGATGCTTGTCCAAGAAAGGGCAGTACCCAAGCACCGGTCCACCCACATATCAAATTATCAAAGTATCGAACGCGAATCAGATGATCGTGATGAAAACTAGCTTGACGATAATTTCCATGTGTCCTCAGGAGCACTTTTCTCATTATAAGAAATTGTCCAGGCTTGTCCTTTGCTACAAAAAGGATAGGGCCACCTTCCTGCACTTTATTTACTTTCATTGCTTGTTACCCGTTATAAATTATCTTATCACAAAACTATCTGTTACCTACAATTTCAGTGCTTGCAGAGAATACCTTACTGAAAACCGCTTATCTTTTCCTTCTGCTCCTCGTTGGGTTCGACACTCTTACTTATTGAAAGGACTATGATAGATCCCATATACTTGTGGGTCATCAGGCAACAACGTTAGCCACAACTCGGTATTCAGCCTCCGCGCTGGAGCGTGAAACTGTGGGTTGTCGCTTGGACGACCATGAGACGAGTGAAGGACCGAGGTAAACGTAGTAGCCAGAGGTGGACCGACGGGTGTCAGGGCAGCCAACCCAGTCCGCGTAAGAGTAGGCCACCATCTCCAGAGAAGAGGACGCCGTGAGGGTGAGCCCAAGAGTCATCGTGCCGCGAATGTAACGGAGGATCAGCTTCACGAGAGTCCAATGGGAGTCACAAGGGGCGTGCATGTAGAGGACACACCTGCTGAACAGCATATTGTAGATCCGGTCGGGTGAGATTCAGATACTGGAGAGCACCGATAATGGACCGGTAGAAGGGAGCATCCGACGCTGGCGAGCCCTCAGGAACAGAAACCTTGGCCTTCGTGTCAACAGGAGTAGCAACAGGGTGACAGTTGAGCATGCCAGCACGCTCAAGGAGCTCGTGCGCATACTTATGCTGATGAAGGAAGAAGCCATCCGGTCGCCGGACAACCTCAATGCCAAGGAAATAATGTAGAGCACCCAAGTCCTTGATGGCGAACTCGTCACGCAGCCGGAGAGTAATTTGCTGAAGAAGAGTTGCGGAGGAGGCTGTCAGGATGATGTCGTCGACATAGAGGAGCAAATATGCAGTCGTGTCACCATGGTGATAGACAAACAGTGAGGCATCCGAGCGAGTGATGCTGAAGCCCAGTGTCTGAAGAAACACGGCGATCTGCTGGCACCAGGCGTGAGGTGCTTGCTTGAGCCCGTAGAGAGACCGGGACAGCAAACACACATGACCAGGAAGAGATGCGTCGACGAAACCGGTGGGCTGCTCACAATAAACCTGCTCCTCAACATGGCCGTGGAGAAAGGCGTTGGAGACATCCATCTGATGAATTGGCCAGCCTCGGGACACCGCAAGCTGGAGTACATTGCGGATCATACCCGGATTGACAACCGGCGCAAACATCTCAGTGAAGTCAACTCCAGCGCGCTGTCGAAAACCACGAACCACCCATCGAGCCTTGTAGCGCTCAAGTGTACTATCCGAGCGGGTCTTGTGGCGAAAGACCCACTTGCCGCTGATGACATTGGCGCGAGGAGGCCTGGGAACCAGTGTCCAAATGTGGTTTCATCGGAGTGCGTCAAACTCTTCCTGCATCGCGACAAGCTAGTGAGGGTCACGAAGAGCTGCACGAGCGGACGCAGGAAGATGGGACGACTGCGTGGTGGAGGCGGCGAGTAGGTACTCGTCGCTCGAGTACCGCAGGCTCAGAGGGTGAATGCCAGCTCGGGCCCGTGTGACGGGACGAGACGGCAGCGCCGGAATGTCCGGCGAGGTGGCCGACGAGACGACCGGTGACGCGGCCGATGAGGCTACCAGCGACACGGCCGGGGAGGCGGCAGCCGAGCCTGTGGCGCCCGAGGCAGCCGAGCCCGCGGCGCCCGAGGTGGGGGTGGCGGGTGAAGAGGGGGCATCGGCTGAGGCGTCGAGGCCGACCGAGACATCGGGGCCGGCAGAGGGGGTGGGGTCGCCCGAGGTGGCCGAAGAGGCAGGCGCTGACGTGGGGGCGCGAGGCGCAGCTCGCCCCATAGCGCGAGGACCACCAAAGCCCAATGGCGGTCTGAGAGCCGAGCGGGGCCGTCCACCTGACGGAGTCGCCGAAGGGCCGCTGGTTGCCGGTGGCGATGGGGCGACAAGGGGTACCTGCTGCTGAAATGGAAACACCTTCTCATCAAAGTAAACGTGTCGGGAGGTGAAAACACGATGAGAGACGGGATCATAGCAGCGGTAGCCCTTAGTGTTAGGTGGGTAGCCGAGAAAGATGCAGGCGAAAGAGCGGGGTGCAAGCTTATGAGGCGCATTGGCGGCGATGCTAGGGTAGAAGAGACAGCCGAATATGCGAAGCTCGTCATAAGAGGGCGGTGCCCCGAAGAGGAGGTGATGAGGTGCAAAGTTTCCGTGAGTGCGACATGGATGGATGTTAATGAGGAGGGTAGCGGTGGCGAGAGCGTTAGGCCAAAAACACGGAGGCACATTGGCGTGAAAGAGGAGAGTCCGAACGCAGTCATTAAGAGTGCGAAGGACACGCTTAGCGCGACCGTTTTGCTGCGAAGTGTACGGGCAGGTGAGACGAAAAGTCATGCCATGTGTGGTGAGGAGAGTACGAACAGCTAGATTGTCGAACTCCTTCCTGTTATCAGTCTGGAACACAAGAATGGGGCGACCAAAATGCGTGAGAACATAAGAGTAGAAAGCGACGAGAGTGGATATAACATCCGACTTGCGACGCAACGGGAAGGTCCACACATGATGCGAAAAATCATCAAGTATGACAAGATAATAAAGATAGCTTGTATTGCTAGCAACAGGAGAGGTACAAACATCACTATGAATTAACTCAAACGGGTACGATGCAACATGAGAAGAAGCCCTAAAGGGGAGACGAGCATGTCTGCCGAGGCGACATGCATGAAACGAGTGATCCTCGTTCTTATTACACATGAATGAAAAACTCCGAAGTATATGACGAAGGGTGGGGAGGTTTGGATGACCCAAGCGAGCGTGTCAAAGATCCACTCCGGTGGCAAGAGCGACAGGGGCGGCGGAGCTGGTGGAGGTGGCGGAGTGAACCGGGTAGAGCTCGTCAGGTCTGTCACATCAGTGGAGTACCATCCGGGTGCGAGCGTCCTTAACAAAAAAAACCACACTCGTCAAATTCAATGGTAACAGGATTTTCGTGTAAGAGAACGAACAGAAACAAGATTTTTAATAAGATCAGGAGAAACTAAGACGTTAGACAATGATATTGGAGTACAATTAGACGGAAAATATGTATGTCCTATGTGAGTGATGGGAAGGGAGGAACCGTCACCGACGGTGATGTGAGGGGAAGTGTGAACGGGATAGGAGGTGTGGAGGTTACGGAGATAAGCGGCCATATGTGCGGTAGCTCCAGTGTCCATATACCAGTCGCCCCCGCCGGTGTAGGTGGACGGTGAGGGGGGCGGTGTGAAGGGCCGTCAAAAGAGCCGGGTCCCACGGCGCCGGCGGGAGAGCATGCGGCTGCGGCGGGGCCGTCAAGGGCAGCAGCGGCAGCCCGGCTGGCTGCGGCTGCTAGCGGTAGGAGAGGGGCCCGCAGGGTGCTGCGTAAGGCTACGGCGTGGCGTAGTACGCCTGGTAAGACGGTGGCCGGGCGCCGAGAATACCCGGGGCAGGGGCACGCGGAACCGGCATGGAGTAGGCGTGCACGACACTAGTCCATGGGTTCTGGCCGGCGTACCATGGAGCCAGCGAGTACTGCTACTGCGGAGGGCGGGTTGCTCCTCCCTGAGCGCCCGCGCCCCCCTGCTGCTTCTTGCGGTCTCCGTGGCGGCCGCCGCGACGCCCCCCCCCCCATTGGCAGCCGGCTGGGGCTGCGGGAAGGGGGCGACCGACCGGGGCGGGCGGGAAACCGGGCGGGAAGGCGGGCGCCGGCGGCTGGGCCGGTGCGGGGCGCGGCGGTGTGGGGACTGGCCCCCGCGGGTGCTGGCGACGAGGATGGTGTGGGTCGCTCGAGTCCGCGCCATCGTCATCCGACGCTCTCCAGTTTGAGGTACGCCACCACCTTAGCGAAGGTAGGCTCCGGGATGAGGATGAGGTTGGAGGCGGCGTTCCCGAAGTCATCGTTGAGGTCGGCGGTGAGGGTGCTGATGAGGAGCTCGTCGCCAACCGTCTCTCCGAGATTGCAGAGCTCATCGGTGAGCATTTTGAGGCGCATGCAGAAATCGTCGATGGACGAGTCAAGCTGCTGGCACCCGTAAAACTCGCCGTGAGGAAGGACCTTGCGCTACAGTTTGTTGTCGGTGAAGAGGCCGTTGAGCTTGGTCCAGACGGCGTAGGCGTCGTCATCATCAGCCACCACGGTGTGGAAGAGGTCGTTGGAGATGGTGAGATAGAACCAGCAGGTGATTGTGGCGCCGATGATCATCCACTCCTCGTCATGAATCATGAGGCTCGAGTCCACGGTGCCGTCGACGTGGCCGTGGAGGAGGTACTCGCGAAATACCAAGGAGAAGTACCGCTTCCAAGCGGAGTAGGTGGCGGTGGACTGATCGAGCTTCACCGGGACATGCTCATGGATGTTGAAGTCGCGGATGAGCATGACATCAGGACTGGCGAATGGGTTGCTGCCGGAAGAGACGGAGGAGCTCATGGTGTGAACGGGCTAGGAAGAGGCAGCGGCGGCGATTTGGAAAAAGCGGCAGCAGCACGAGCGATCACGAGAGGTAGTACTAGCGGCGGCGTGTGTAGCATTTAGGAAAAAACGGCGGTAGCACTAGCGATCGCGAGAGGCAGCGATGGTTTGGATCCTATTGCTAGAAACAGGAGGTGGGCTATATTGCTAGAAACAGGATCGTATTGCTAGCGTGGGATTGCAGCGATGGTTTGGATCGTATTGCTAGCGTGGGATTGCAGCGATGGTTTGGATCGTATTGCTAGCGACAGCACTAGCGACGCGAGAGGAACTGCGGCGGCGGCAGCGGCCAGAAGGCGCGGCGGCGGCGGCCAGAAGCGGAAGACCAGGTTTAGGATCGGAAGACGAAAACTGATACCATGTGGAAGGGCTGTGCAATCGCAATACTTTAATCGATGCACTAGGCACGTATATATGAGTTACAGAGGGGGCCACAACCTCGACTATACAGAGGAAACAGAAGATGAGTCCAATACACGATATATACGTACACAATATACTCAACAGTACAAAAGCAAGCGCTGCAAACTAGGGAATGCAAGAGTGCAATCACATATGTTGTGCAGGTTCCCAAGACCACTTAGTCCAAGTAGTCTGAGCCGGGGAAATGAATCCATAATGGAGGACATGGTTCCTCCTCCTTCAACATCGGATGGAATCAACTCCAACATTGAATCACCTCCTCTTTATATGGTCATGACGGGCAAGTCTCTTTCTTCGAGTATGTCCTCTCCATCTATCGCCCTAAGAGCATCGTTATTTTACCGCGGGGGTTGAGTTCCCATGGGTAATTTCAGATTGGCACTTCAACAAACTTGATGGGCTCAAATTGTGAATCTGAGAGAGTTGGAATGGAAGGGGTGCTGCCTCATGCTTGGTTTCCGAAACCACATCTGCTACTAATCCCTTGCTGCAACATCATCAGGATAATCTCATGGGTCAAACATCTCCCATGCCTAGAAGAGGTTTACTGATAAAGACATTTCATTCAATCGATATATCTAGTTGATACAACCGCGCTGAGAAAATGCCCGGCCTCTGCATAGCATGATGCACACAGCCAAAACATCCAACAGGACCAAAAAAAAATATTGTTTTACAATAATAGTACGAAAGGTCGACTTAGAAGAGGTATATTTGGTTGAATTTGATTGCAGTAGTTGGCTCACAGACCTTTGACATCTCCACCCGCGGCTCCTAACATGCCCCTACTGAAATGGGGGCTTTCCAAATCAATATGCACAGTACGATTTGGTAATCTCAACTTTCTGAAGTTCTAATTTGTATTCAGGACCATGTTATTGAAGAACGTATTTCCAACCCTGTTTCTCGTGAAAACACTAATTTCCCTAGCCAACAAATTAATCTTCCAGTTCCAAAAAAATTAAAATATGTTTAGTATTTTCTTATGGAAAACTTTGCAGTCTGTCAGACAAAGACATCCATTGATCCAAGCTCTTGGTAAAAATTATGGGGGTCATGAAATCCATTTCCCATTTATCATGTACTCAAACATAACTTGTCAATTTCCTTATTTTCTAATCCCATCGGATTAATGCGGACATGTTAGTTTTTTCTGTTTTTTGCGGTGGAATGCGGTCTGGCATGTCCTCTTTGAATCTTACAAGCATGGCTAATAGAAAGAACAATGAGTTCATGGCCATTTTCCTTTTATTATTTGCATCCAAATAAAGAACACATGATGCAAGTGCCACATCATTCCTTTTTTTTATTCACTTATTTCTCCACATTATCAGACAACCCTTACAATGAATTTCTAGGTACTGCCCGGAGGTGGGGGTGCAGGTAGCGTTATAACAGGAACTGTGTAACCTGCACAAGAGATTTTCAATTCTCACATCATAAGGATAATCATGAGCAATTATATAAGAAATAATGGCAAGTAACATGCACACATATGTATATGTATAGAAATATGACGGTTACCAACCTGCACATTGAGTGTGTGCGCGCAACGAAGCCATGTACCTAGGGTAGGGTCACGGACCTGTCCAAAGTACCATATCCAAGGACATCTCTAGAAGAAACTACCTTTCAGTCGACCTGGAAGGATTCCACTCGACGGACTCTAAGACAGTCGACCATGAAGACTCACTCGACCACCAGAAGTTCTAAGGTCACTCTACAGCCAAACGGTATGTTATTAAGTAGTCTTTATGGCCATGATATCACTTTATGTAAGGCGTTATCAATAACGTCTGGCCTTTATGTACATTGAACTCTCTGTTACGTGGGCTGGCTGGGGTCCTGGTGCACTCTATATAAGCCACCCCCTCCACAGGCAGAAGGGTTCGCACCCCTGTAACTCTCACGCATATAATCCAGTCGACCGCCTCCGGGCACCAAGACGTAGGGCTGTTACTTCCTCCGAGAAGGGCCTGAACTCGTAAAACACTTGCGTGAACAACTACTCCATAGCTAGGATCTTGCCTCTCCTTTAGTATCCCCTACACTACTGTCAGACTTAGAACCACGACAGTTGGCGCCCGCCGTGGGGCAGGTGTCTTAGCGATTTATTCGAGAAGTTGCATTTTTTTTCCGATCGCCTTCATCATGGTTTTAGGCGGAGTTTTGGTCGAGGGCCGCGAGATCCGTCTCGGCGCGCTCACGTTCATCGCCGACGACTCTGCCTTGCTTCAGGAGGCTACGCTCGACGTCGACGCGCTCCCAGTCCGCGGAGCGATGCACTTTCGCGCGTGCGTCCGCGGTGTCCTCCTGCGGCAACCGTCGACCCAGTATCGACCGGTTTTTGTGTCATCCTCCCTCCCAGCTTCCCGCCGGCGCAAGCGCTCCGGTCGGTCGAGGCTTCAGCGGTGGGTGAGGCACGCGGTGCCTGCTGGGCAGTCGACCACCGCCCAAGTCACGGCAATCGAGCCCGTCGAATCTCTCTACGGCATATTCGACCTGTCGACTGGCTCCGCAGAGACTGCATCCGAGTGCGACAGCAGTGATCCAGTGGTGGAGGTCTTGATGGTTAATGGACCACACGGTCCCCCCGGCTTTCCCGGTGCCAAGGGAGGTAACGATGGAGGCAATCCATCGCATCCCCATGAGGAGTACCTTCCCGAGCCCCTCAATTCGCTGCAGAGGGAAGAACTTCGCCGCCGGAACATGGATGCCCATCATACTCCTATGATTGGAGAAACCCCTAATGCTCGCGCCTTGGAGGACACGCGCTTGGCCAACCTGGCTGAGCGCACTTGACTGGAGGACCTTCAGCGAGCACTCGACGAGTGTGCACGACAACGAGTCCCTGACTCCAGTCGACGTCAGCTCTTTCCACCTCTGACTCGGGTATATTGAACTCCAATTCAGAATTTAGTAGCTGCAGCCCGTATAGCAGAATCAGTTCAGCGTTCCCAGTCAGAAGCTGGCAGAGGCTTGATGCAGATCAGAGATTTGCTCCGGGCGGCAGGAGATCAAAATTCAGCTGTATCACAGTTGCGGAACAGGATTCACAGCAAATCTGTGGCTGCGAATACGGTCCAGTCGGCTCACAGCCCCAGATCGCCCCCGAGGCGTGAAGGGCATGGAGACCGGCACGATCAGTACAGGAACCGTGAGCAGTATGATCACCGATTCGATCGCGATGATCGACGTCGAGTGCCCACCCCTCCCCCTAGGGGTGGATCCTACGTACCTCGGCAGCAGGATGATAGACGCCAGCACAGTGGCGGCTGAAGAATTCCAGTCGACCCCAGGGAACCAGGCTTTGATGCGAGATCCATCATCGTTCAAGGTCTGGTTGACCGGAACAGAGCTCACAGAGAGGGTCACGACAGAGATGTACCCACCAGCAGCTGAGTGCATGTCTCTGGACCAGAGTGTTTCAGCAGAGCCATCAGAGCCGCAGTGATTCCCCCCAACTTCAGGTTGGTGATTGGAGTCAGTAAGTTCAACGGTGAGTCTAAGCCCGATACTTGGCTTGAGGACTACCGAGTGGCTGTCCAGATCGGCGGCGGAAATGACGAGGTGGCCATGAAACATCTACCTCTTATGTTGGAAGGGTCAGCCAGGGCATGGCTGAATCAGTTGACACCCAGCAGCATTTACACGTGGGAAGATCTCTCCCGAGTGTTTGTTAGAACGTTTGAAGGAACATGCAAGCGACCAGCAGGACTGACGGAGCTGCAATCTTGTGTGCAGAAGTCGAATGAGACTTTGAGAGATTACATCCAGAGATGGATCACACTGCATCACACAGTAGAAAATGTATCTGATCACCAAGCAGTCTGCGCCTTCAAGGATGGTGTTAAGTACAGAGAGCTAAGCCTGAAATTCGGTCGAACCGGAGACATGTCTCTGAGTCGAATGATGGAGATAGCCACCAAATATGCCAACGGTGAGGAAGAGGATCGGCTCCGGAGCGGCAAGCACAAGTCAGTCGCCCAGGAAACCGGAGGAGGGAACTCCAGTCGGAAGCAAAAGCGGAAAGTCGAGCCAGCTGCTCCTGGAGAAACCTTGGCCGCGACTCAAGGAAAGTTCAAAGGAAAGCCCAAAGGACCTTGGAACCCCTAGAAAGTGAAGGATAAAGAGGGAAATGACGTGATGGATTTGCCGTGTCACATCCACACGAAGAAAGATGAAGAGGGTAATTTCATTTACCCGAAGCATACCACTCGACGTCGACTTCTGATACAGCAGTTCCAGGGGAAACAGCCCAAGCATAAGGAAAAGGAGTCAGACAGAGCTGAGGACAAGGGAGATAGTGACGAGGAATACCCTCAGGTCAATTCTACTCTGGTGATTTTTGCTGACGTTGAGAGCAAAAGTCGACTGAAAGTTATAAACCGAGAGGTGAATATGGTTGCTCCAGCAACACCCAATTATCTGAAGTGGTCTCAGACGGCCATCACATTCGACCAGTCTGATCACCCGACGCACATAGCCACCCCTGGGAGGCAAGCTCTGGTGGTCGACCCAGTTGTTAAGGGCACTCGGCTGACTAAAGTGTTGATGGATGGCGGCAGTAGTTTGAATATACTGTACGCTGAGACGCTGAAAGGGATGGGCATTCCAATGTCTAGACTCAGCACAAGCAACATGAGTTTCTATGGAGTCATTCCTGGCAAGAAGGCCGCATCACTTGGCCAGATTGCTCTCAATGTGGTTTTTGGTGATTCCAAGAACTTCCGCAAAGGAAAGCTGACATTTGAGGTTGTAGATTTCCAGAGTGCCTACCATGCTATTTTGGGCATGTTACGTGTACCTCAAATTGAAGATGCCTGGCCCTAAAGGCATTATCACTGTTACTGGTAATCGCAAGAAGGTAGAAGAGTGCTTCCAGAAAGGCTCAAAGATCGTCGATGCTCAGATGGTGGCAGAAGAGTGGCAGGAACACCAGAGGAATGCGGATCCGAGTGATTTGTTGCGAGCCAAGAAGCCCGCTACGGAATCAGCGTTTCAGTCGTCCGGTGAGACAAAACCAGTTCACATCCACCCGACCGACCCCAGCGCTGCTCCGACTCACATCTCCACAACACTCGACCCCAAATAGGAAGAAGCGCTCATCCAGTTCCTCCGTGAGAACTGGGACATCTTTGCATGGAAACCTTCTGACATGCCAGGTGTACCCAGGGGACTGGCTGAGCATCGTCTGCGAGTCGATTCAAAGGCAAAACCTGTCAAGGAACATCTGCGACGGTCCGCCGTCCAGAAAAGGAAGGCTATTGGCGAAGAGGTGGCTCGGCTCTTAGCAGCAGAGTTTATCCGAGAGATTTACCACTCCGAGTGGCTCGCCAATGTTGTCATGGTCCCCAAAAAGGACAACTCACTTCGCATGTGCATTGACTTTAAACATATCAATCGGGCCTGCCCGAAAGATCATTTCCTCTTCCCCGCATCGATCAAATAGTCGACTCGACTGCGGGATGTGAGCGACTGTCTTTCTTAGACGCCCATTCCGGGTACCATCAGATCCGTCTGTATGGACCCGATGAGATCAAGACAGCTTTCATCACCCCATTTGGGTGCTTCTGTTATGTCACCATGCCATTCGGCCTCAAGAATGCCGCAGCCACGTTCATGAGGATGATTCAGAAGTGTTTGCTCACTCAAATCAGTCGAAATGTGGAAGCATACATGGATGACATTGTGGTCAAGTCACGGAAAGGTTCCGACCTGCTGACTGACCTCGCTGAAACATTTGCCAACCTCAGGAGGTATGATATCAAGCTTAATCCATCCAAGTGCACATTCGGAGTTCCTGGCAGAAAGTTACTTGGTTTTCTCGTTTCCGAATGAGGAATCGAGGAAAACCCAGAGAAAGTGGGCACTATACTCGGAATGAAACGACCTGTGCGTGTGCACGATGTTCAGAAGCTTATTGGTTGCTTGGCCGCTTTAAGTCGATTCATCTCTCGTCTCGATGAGAAGGCATTGCCTCTTTACCGACTGATGAAGAAGTCAGACAAGTTAGAGTGGACTCCTGAAGGTGATGCAACATTTGCAGAGCTAAAAACCCTGCTTTCCACCCAACCGGTGCTTGCTGCCCCGATCAGCAAAGAGCCTTTGCTGCTTTACATTGCAGCCACAGGACAAGTCGTCAGTACAGTACTTACGGTCGAGCGGGAAGAAGAAGGGAAAACCTTCAAAGTTCAGCGCCCAGTATACTATATTTTCGAAGTCCTGACCCCATCAAAGCAACGATACCCTCATTATCAGAAGCTTGTATATGGGATTTATATGACCACGAAGAAAGTTGCTCACTACTTCTCTGACCATACCATCACAGTCGTCAGCGATGCCCCCTTATCAGAGATTCTGCGCAATAGAGATGCAACTGGTCGAGTGGCAAGATGGGCGATTGAACTCCTTCCCCTTGATATCAGATTTGAGGCAAAGAAAGCTATCAAGTCCCAAGCAATAGCAGATTTCCTCGCCGAGTGGACTGGACAGTAGTTACCGACTCAAGTTCACTCGGAGCACTGGACTATGTTCTTTGATGGCTCTAAAATGATGAATGGTTCCGGTGCCGGGGTAGTGTTGGTTTCTCCCCGAGGAGATAAGCTCAGATACGTACTCCAGATTCACTTTGACTCCTCCAACAACGAAGCAGAATACGAAGCACTTTTGTATGGGTTGCGTATGGCCATTTCACTCGACGTCCTACGGCGACTCGGATTTGGTGGTCAACCAAGTGATGAAGGAGTGGGACGTTAGAAGCCCAGCTATGACTGGTTACTGCAACACAGTAAAAAAGCTGGAGAAGAAGTTTGAGGGGTTAGAGCTTCATCACGTACCCCGACTGAAAAATCAAGCAGCTGATGACTTGGCGAAGATAGGTTCCAAAAGAGAAGCCATTCCTAGTGGCGTATTTTTGGAACATGTCCACGTACCGTTGGTTCAAGAGGATCCTTTCACCGAAGAAGCCCCGCAGCCAAGAAGTGCCACGGATCCGACTGAAGTTGAGGTCCCAGTTGTGGTTGACTTAATCATGGAAGTTCTGGTCATCACTCCCGACTGGACAGTGCCTAACATCGTGTATATCCTAAGGAAAGAGCTCCCAGAGAATGAAGAAGAGGCTCGGCAGATCGTCCGTCGATCCAAGGCCTTTACTGTCATGAGGGGACAGTTATACAGAGAAAGCGCGACTGGAGTTAGCCGGAAATGCATAACACCGGAAGAGGGTCGAATGATTCTCAACGACATCCACTCGGGGACCTGTGGCCATCACGCGTCCTCTCGGACCATCGTGGCTAAAGCATACCGAGCAGGCTTTTACTGGCCCAGAGAAACTGAAATGGCAAAAGAGATAGTCGACAAGTGTGAAGGATGTTAGTTCTACTCCAATATGTCACACAAGCCCGCCTCAGCCTTGAAGACCATTCCAATCGTCTGGCCTTTTGCTGTTTGGGGGTTAGATATGGTTGGGCCACTGAGAACTGGCAGGAGCGGCTTCACCCATGTACTGGTGACAGTCGACAAGTTCACCAAGTGGATCGAAGCCAAGCCCATTAAAAATCTTGATGCTGGCACTGCCATCAGCTTCATCAGGGAATTGATATTCAGATATGGAGTTCCACATAGCATCATCACTGATAATGGGTCAAACTTCAATTCTGATCAGTTCAAAGCCTTCTGCGCTTCTCAAGGCACTCAAGTCAACTACGCTTCAGTCGCCCACCCCCAGTCGAATGGACAAGCAGAAAGAGCAAATGGCCTAATTCTCAAGGGACCGAAATCCAGGTTGATGCATGACCTCAAGCACGCAGCAGACGCGTGGGTCGACGAACTTCCATCAGTTCTTTGGGGATTGAGGACTACTCCAAATCGGTCGACTGGGAGAACTCCGTTCTTTCTGGTCTACGGAGCTGAAGCAGTTCTGCCAAGTGACCTGCTTCACAATGCACCGCGAGTCGAGCTCTACTCTAAAGTTGAAGCAGAACAAGCCCGCAGGATGCAGTCGACCTTCTGGAAGAAGAAAGAGAGATGGCCATGATCCGATCGACCATCTATCAGCAAGACTTGCGCCGATTCTATGCCAGAAATGTGAAGAGCCGAGCCTTCCAGGAAGGAGACTTGGTCCTCCGAGTGGACCAACAGAAGCCGCACAAACTTGCCCCTACTTGGGAAGGCCCCTTCATTGTTACCAAAGTTCTCCACAATGGAGCATACCGTCTTTACAACGTCGATCGCCAGATTGACGAGCCACGAGCTTGGAATGCGGATCTGCTCCGCCCCTTTTATACTTAAGTATTCACTCGGATGAGTTGTAATAAAAGTACTTCTGTAGTTTATTTATCAAAGACAAGAGTTTTATAATTTTCCTAGTGATTGTTGTTACTTTTGTTCACACAAATCAGTCCCCCAGTGGGTGGCTTAGCTGCGAATCCGTTTCGCCTAAGTTTGTAAAAAAAATCCTTACCGAGTGGTGAGCCAGCCTCCCGCTCGGAGGCTTAGCTGCGAATCCGTTTCCCCTAAGTTTAAACAAAATCCTACCGAGTGGTAAGCCAGCCTTCCACTCGGAGGCTTAGCTGCGAATCCGTTTCGCCTAAGTTTAAACAAAATCCTACCAAGTGGTAAGCCAGCCTTCCACTCGGAGGCTTAGCTGCAGTCCAAGTACTCGCCTAAGTTTAAACCAAATCCTGTCGGGTGGTGAGCCAGCCTCCCACTCGGGGGCTTAGCTGCAACCTAGTGTTCGCCTAAGTATAAAATACAACGTGCGCTCTGCAAGGAGGATGAAGCGCGGGTCGACTGCTGCCTTCTCCTTCCGAGCTACGCCACAAATACAACATGCGCTCCGCAAGGAGGACGAGGCACATGTCGATTCCTGCCTTCTCCTTCCGAGCTACACCACAAATACAATGTGCGCTCCGCAAGGAGGACGAGGCGCAGGTCGACTCCTGCCTTCTCCTTCCGAGCTACGCCACAAATACAACGTGCGCTCTGCAAGGAGGACGAGGCGCAGGTCAACTCCTGCCTTCTCCTTCCGAGCTACGCCACAAATACAACATGCGCTCCGCAAGAAGGACGAAGCGCAGGTCGACTGCTATCTTCTCCTTCGGAGGTACACCATGAAAATCCTACCGAGTGGAGAGCAAACCTCCCACTCGGGGGCTTAGCTGCAGCCCAGTGCTTGCCTAAGTTTTTGAAAATCCTACCATGTGGAGAGCAAACCTCCCACTCGGGGGCTTAGCTGCAGCCCAGTGCCCGCCTAAGTTTTTGAAAATCCTACCGAGTGGAGAGCAAACCTCCCACTTGGAGGCTTAGCTGCAGCCCAGTGCTCGCCTAAGTTTTTGAAAATCCTACCGAGTGGTGAGCAAACCTCCCACTGGGGGCTTAGCTGCAGCCCAGTGCTCGCCTAAATTTTTGAAAATCCTACCGAGTGGAGAGCAAACCTCCCACTCGGGGGCTTAGCTGCAGCCCAGTGCTCGCCTAAGTTTTTGAAAATCCTACCGAGTGGTGAGCAAACCTCCCACTCGGGGGCTTAGCTGCAGCCCAGTGCTCGCCTAAGTTTTTGAAAATCCTACCGAGTGGAGAGCAAACCTCCCACTCGGGGGCTTAGCTGCAGCCCAGTGCTCGCCTATGTTTTTACAAAAATCCTACCGAGTGGAGAGCAAACCTCCCACTCGGGGGCTTAGCTGCAGCTCAGTGCTCGCCTAAGCATGACGAGTACAAGTCGATTGCAATTTGTGATCCGTCCCTACCTGCAAAAGTGCATCACAAACACTAGTATATATTCCGAGCGAAGGGCAATGATCATTCAAAGGCAGAAGCAAACATATTCAATGGCAAACCCAAGTTCAGATAACGTCCTACGGATCCAGAAGTGCTCAGGCACCAAGCCTGTTAAAGTTTACCGGTTACAAAAACCACTCGGCATTCCAAGGCAAATTTAAAGCATCGAGCATAGAAGTTTTTTACTCCTCCTGCGGAGGACTGGAAGGCGCGACGAACTCGTCCAGGTCGATTCCATCTGCGATCCGAGTGGCAGCAGCAATGAATGTCTCCATAAAAGATCAGAAGTCATGCTTCTTGGTGTTGGCCACTTTGAGAGACGCCAGCTTGTCCTCTCGCGCGTCCTTGAAGTGAACACGGATCAGAGACAGAGCAACGTCGGCACCACACCTGGCAGAAGATTTTTTCCATTATTGCACTCGACTTGGAACTTCGTTCAGTCGAGTCATCAGAGACTCGAGATTGTTCTGAAGTGTTTCTCCCAGCCAAAGTGCTGTGTCGTTGCGGGATGTTGCAACCTTCAGTCTCGCAAGATAGTCGACCACAGCAGCAACGCGAGACTCGAGACGGAGCATGTTCATGGCGGCTTCATCCTTCATAGGAGAGTTGATGGTATCTAAGCCAGTCTCCACTCGAGTAGTCTCCTCTTCAATGTTTTGGCAGAATTCTGTGGATACGATCCAACGATAAGTTAACGTTCACACAATAAGTCAGTGATTACCAGTCGGATATAAGGGGTTACCTTCGAGCATGAGGAACAACTTCTTGGCGAGCCCTCCCAGATAAGCTTCTAAGTCATTCTTCTTTCCCACCAGTTCGCTAGCCTTGTCACTCAGGGCCATCTTGTCATTCTTCAGTCGAGTGACCTCCTTGTTGGCCACGTCGAGAGCAGCTTTCAGATTGGTGTTCTCCTCTTCAAGTTTCCTGATTGAAGCCATCTTTTCTTCTGCGAGTTTCGTCTTGTCCGAAGCCGCTTTCTGCGCCTCGGCGAGGTCAAGGTCCTTCTTCTTCAGAGCATCCCTTAGTTTATCTACGAAATGACAGTGAGGTCAGACTCAGGAATGGACAACAAATAAGGGCAGTCGTCAAGGTTCTCACCAAACATACCTTTTGCCTCCTCCTTCGCCTTCCTGAATTTCTCCTGGACAAGCTTCAGATCAAGTTCGAGCTGGATATGCTTGTTCTCCAACTCAGTATAACGAGCCACAAGCTCGCAAGATTTCTGCGAAAATTCAGTCGACAGACATCAAAGACAGGTCATTTCCGAGTGACTAAGAGAAAAATCGTAGCATTTCTAAGACTGCAGCCGAACCAAAAATTTCGACTGTAGTCTCGGGGACTACACCCAGTGGGTGCACTCAGCATGCCCCCACTGGTTCTACCGGCTCGGATCGATCAGTCGACCGAAAGTAGCTAACTGCCAACAGTTAGACAAAAAAAGAGAGCAAAGTATTCTTCAGACCATAGCCGACTACCAGCAGTCGACCACAGTCTCGGGGACTACACCCAGTGGGTGCACTCAGCGTGCCCCCACTAGTTTCATGATTCCATTCGACCAGATCGAGTGAAGAAAGTAAAAAAAATTCAAGACATAAAGACTACAGTCGACTGCCAGCAGTCCACCGTAGTCTCGAGGACTACACCCAGTGGGTGCACTCAGCGTGCCCCCACTAATCCAGACTTTTCAATCGACACACCCAGTGGGTGTATGACAAGTATTAACATGTTCAGAAAGAAAAATTGTCAGGTATCATATCCTAACAGAACAGGTGGTGGTCAACTAAGCTGGACATTGCTCTGGAGAGCTGAACTTGCATCATAAGCTGCTTGGCTGGCGTCTCGGATCACCTTCACCTGCTCCATCATGACCCTCACCTGGCGTATGGCTTCCTTGGCAGCACCTTCTTGGTCCTCTGGGACATGGTGTGTGGAGAAGAGGGAAGGTGGATCAGCACTCAACGACGGAGGGCGGACACTCGTCAACGGCACCGCAAAGGACACGGTAGCCTGAGCAACGTTGCCCCCCTCCGGAACCAATGTCTCAGGCGCTGACGCAACCTGAGCAGTCTTGCCAGTAGACGCTTTCTTGTTCTTCCTTTGCCTCAGTGGCTCCTCATCGTCATCGTCGGGGAGATCAATGATAATGCTAGGTGGAGCTACAAAAAAGGTTCAAAGTTAAAAATGAAGATCCGATCGACCGAAGGTGAAACTGCACAGATCATACCAGGATTGGAAGTGGCAGCATCCTCCATTTCTTGATCGTCATGCCTGGATGAGGTCTCAGAAGTAGCAGCTCTGCGATTTTCAGAAATCAGTGAGTCAGCAATCGAGTCGACCAAGAATATATCCATGTTGAAAGAGAAAACATGAGTTATGCCGTTACCCAGAAACAGTCGGAATCTCCATACTCATCTTTGGTAGAGCCTTCGCCGGTTTTGTCGGTGCCGCTCGGGGTTGCTTCGACGCTTTCTCAGTCGGCGCCGGAGAAGTCATCCGAGGGCGTTTGGTCGACTGCCCAGCAGGCACGACTCCCTTACCTCGCTCGACCGCATGATCATGGGCGAGCTTGGACCGTCTTTCAGTACGAGGAGGCTCGACTGCCTCCTCCTCTTCCTCCTCCTCTTCCTCATCAGAGCCAGCATCTTTTTCACCTTCATCGCCGTCCGACTCCCACTCCTCCTGACTTTCACCTCCACTTCCTTCTTCTTCTTTGGTCTGTTCTTGCGCCCCGTTGGGCATTGAGTACATCTTGGTTGTGATCTAGAAGACAACAAACAAGATAAAAGTCAGTCGACCGAATTGCAGCAAAGCAGAATGAAGAAAACAGAATCATAGTCAGGGAAATGTAGTCAGACCTTGTCTGCTTCATAGGACTGGTCGAGTGGCGGGATCCTCCTGGCTCCGCGGGGATTATCTCTGTTCCCCGTGATGGAGGTCATCCACCTCTCTAGAGTGACATCGTCGACCTCCTCCGGGTGGACCCGAGTGGTGTCTTCAGTACCTGAATACAACCACATCGGATGGCCCCGGTACTGAAGTGGTTGAATGCACCGTCGAAGGAAAACCTCTAGAAGATCCATGCCCATCACTCCGTCGCGAATGAGCTGGACCACGCGCTCCATCAACATCCTAACCTGAGCCTTCTCCTCCGGAAGCACCTTCAGAGAAGATGGCTTGTTCACTCGGTCCATGGAGAACGGGGGGAGGCCAGTCGACTGCCCTGGCGTCGACTGGTCTTGGCAGTAGAACCAGGTCGACTGCCACCCTCAAACTGACTCGGGAAGTGTCATGGCTGGAAAGGCACTCTTACTCCTCATCTGAACTCCAAGACCCCCACACATCTGGATTACTTGGGTCCTCTCGTCATTCGGACTAGCCTTTTTCACCGTCTGAGAGCGACAAGTGAAAATGTGTTTGAAAAGGCCCCAGTGCGGCCGGCAACCCAAGAAGTTTTCACACAATGACACAAAAGCGGCGAGGTAGGCAATGGAGTTGGGTGTGAAGTGATGGAGTTGTGAACCAAAGAAGTTCAAAAACCCTCGGAAGAAAAGATTCGGCGGCAGAGAAAACCGCGATCTACATGGGTGGCTAAGAGGACGCACTCACCCTCCTGAGGCTGTGGCTGCCACTCCTTCCCTGGAAGCCTCGCTGACCCAAGGGGGATCAGTCCTTCGTTTGCCAGGTCATCGAGGTCCTTCTGGGTGATGGTCGAGCGGATCCAGTCTCCCTGGATCCAGCCTTGCGGCAGGCCAGACCGCGACGAAGATCCGCCCCGACTAGGCGCTCTCCCCTTCGCCTTCACCGTCGCCTTCTTCGCCCGCTCCAAAGCCGCCGTCTTTTCCTTCACCATCGTCGGCAAGGCGCTCAAGGAGCAGCGAGGCAGAGGTGGAAGCGAGCGCAGCGGACGAGTTCGAGGAAGAGAGAGAGGGGATTGAGGGTGCACTGTTTAAAAAAACCCCGTCCGGCGCCTTATATGAAGTCTCTTCCGAGTGGCTGATTGGTAGGCCCGGGCGATCCTGTCAAATCCCGCAACAGTCGCGCGCGTGATACGTGGAGAAAAAGGTGGCGTGGAAATCGAGGCGTCCCTGCCTTATCCCATCCGAGTACTGCGGCTTCCTCCGCCCCGCGCGCTTCCCGAAATTCAGATCCCGCTAAATCCGCGAACAGCAAAGCAACTTGTCAAACTGAAGATTTCCTCTGATCCGTCGCTCGGAGATCTCCAAGTATAAAAAAGTCACTCGACTAATATAAAGAATGGATCAAGTGAAGGAAATATGCCCTAGAGGAAATAATAAAGTTATTGTTTATTTCCTTATTTCATGATAAATGTTTATTATTCATGATAGAATTGTATTAACTGGAAACATGATACATGTGTGAATACATAGACAAACATATAGTCACTAGTATGCCTCTACTTGACTAGCTCATTAATCAAAGATGGTTATGTTTCCTAACCATAGACATGTGTTGTCATTTGATTAATGGGATCACATCATTAGGAGAATGATGTGATTGACATGACCCATTCCGTTAGCCTAGCACTTGATCGTTTAGTATATTGCTATTGCTTTCTTCATGACTTATACATGTCCCTGTAACTATGAGAATTATGCAACTCCCGTTTACCGGAGGAACACTTTGGGTACTACCAAACGTCACAACGTAACTGGGTGATTATAAAGGAGTACTACAGGTGTCTCCGAAGGTACATGTTGAGTTGGCGTATTTCGAGATTAGGTTTTGTCACTCCGATTGTCGGAGAGGTATCTCTGGGCCCTCTCGATAATGCACATCATTATAAGCCTTGCAAGCAATGTGACCAAATGAGTTGGTTATGGGATGATGCATTACGGAATGAGTAAAGAGACTTTCCGGTAACGAGATTGAACTAGGTATTGGATACCGACGATCAAATCTCGGGCAAGTAACAAACCGATGACAAAGGGAACAACGTATGTTGTTATGCGGTTTGACCGATAAAGATCTTCGTAGAATATGTAGGAACCAATATGGGCATCTAGGTTCCGCTATTGGTTATTGACCGAGAATAGTTCTAGGTCATGTCTACATAGTTCTCGAACCCGTAGGGTCCGCACGCTTAACGTTACGATGACAGTTTTATTATGAGTTTATAAGTTTTGATGTACCGAAGTTTGTTCGGAGTCCCGGATGTGATCACGGACGTAACGAGGAGTCTCGAAATTGTCGAGACATAAATATCGATATATTGGGAGCCTATATTTGGACATCGGAATCGTCCGGGTGAAATCGGTATTTTACCGAAGTACCGGGAGGTTATCGGAACCCCCCGGGGGGTTATTGGGCCTACATGGGCCTCGAGGGAGAAGAGGGAAGGAGGCAGGAGGGGGCCGCGCGCCCCTCCCCTTCCTAGTCCGAATAGGACAAGGGAAGGGGGGCGGCACCCCCCCTTTCCTTCCCCTCTTCCTCCTCTTTCCCCCCTTCTCCTATTCCAACTAGGAAAGAAGGGTGTCCTACTCCCAGTGGGAGTAGGACTCCCCCCTTGGCGCGCCCTCCTTGGCCGGCCGCCTCCTCCCCCCTGGCTCCTTTATATACGGGGCGGGGGGCACCCCATAAATGACACAAGTTGATCTACGGATCGTTCCTTAGCCGTGTGCGGTGCCCCCCTCCACCATATTCCACCTTGGTCATATCGTCGCGGAGTTTAGGCGAAGCCCTGCGCCGGTAGAGCATCATCATCGTCACCACGCCGTCGTGCTGACGGAACTCATCCCCGAAGCTTTGCTGGATCGGAGCCCGGGGATCGTCATCGAGCTGAATGTGTGCTGAACTCGGAGGTGCCGTACGTTCGGTACTTGGATCGGTCGGATCGTGAAGACGTACGACTACATCAACCGCGTTGTCATAATGCTTCCGCTTACGGTCTACGAGGGTACGTGGACAACACTCTCCCCTCTCGTTGCTATGCCATCACCATGGTCTTGCGTGTGCGTAGGAATTTTTTTGAAATTACTACGTTCCCCAATAGTGGTATCAGAGCCAGGTTTTATGCGTAGATGTCATATGCACCAGTAGAACACAAGTGAGTTGTGGGCGATACAAGTCATACTGCTTACCAGCATGTCATACTTTGGTTCGGCGGTATTGTGAGATGAAGCGGCCCGGACCGACATTACGCGTACGCTTACGCGAGACTGGTTTCACCGTTGCGAGCACTCGTGCTTAAAGGTGGCTGGCGGGTGTCTGTCTCTCTCACTTTAGCTGAATCGAGTGTGGCTACGCCCGGTCCTTGCGAAGGTTAAAACAACACTAACTTGACGAACTATCGTTGTGGTTTTGATGCGTAGGTAAGAACGGTTCTTGCTAAGCCCGTAGCAGCCACGTAAAATTTGCAACAACAAAGTAGAGGACGTCTAACTTGTTTTTGCAGGGCATGTTGTCATGTGATATGGTCAAGACGTGATGCTATATTTTATTGTATGAGATGATCACGTTTTGTAACCGAAGTTATCGGCAACTGGCAGGAGCCATATGGTTGTCGCTTTATTGTATGAAATGCAAATGCCCTGTAATTGCTTTACTTTATCTCTAAGCGGTAGCGATAGTCGTAGAAGCAATAGATGGCGTAACGACAATGATGCTACGATGGAGATCAAGGTGTCGCGCCGGTGACGATGGTGATCACGACGGTGCTTCGAAGATGGAGATCACAAGCACAAGATGATGATGGCCATATCATATTACTTATATTGATTGCATGTGATGTTTATCCTTTATGCATCTTATCTTGCTTTGATTGACGGTAGCATTTTAAGATGATCTCTCACTAATAATCAAGAAGTGTTCTCCCTGAGTATGAACCGTTGCGAAAGTTTTTCGTGCTGAGACACCACGTGATGATCGGGTGTGATAGGCTCTACGTTCAAATACAACGGGTGCAAAACAGTTGCACACGCGGAATACTCAGGTCATACTTGACGAGCCTAGCATATACAGATATGGCCTTGGAACACGGAGATCGAAAGGTCGAACGTGAATCATATAGTAGATATGATCAACATAGTGATGTTCACCATTGAAACTACTCCATCTCACGTGATGATCGGACATGGTTTAGTTGATTTGGATCATCTGATCACTTAGGTGACTAGAGAGATGTCTGTCTAAGTGGGAGTTCTTAAGTAATATGATTAATTGAACTTAAATTTATCATGAACTTAGTACTTGATAGTATTTTGCTTGTCTATGTTTGTTTGTAGATAGATGGCTCGTGCTGTTGTTCCGTTGAATTTTAATATGTTCCTAGAGAAAATTGTGTTGAAAGATGTTAGTAGCAATGATGCGGATTGGATCCGTGATCTGAGGTTTAACCTCATTGCTGCACAGAAGAATTATGTCCTTAATGCACCGCTAGGTGATAGACCTATTGCAGGAGCAGACGCAGACGTTATGAACGTTTGGCTAGCTCAATATGATGACTACTTGATAGTTTAGTGCACCATGTTTAACGGCTTAGAATCGGGACTTCAAAGATGTTTTGAACGTCATGGACCATAAGAGATGTTCCAGGAATTGAAGTTAATATTTCAAGCAAATACCCGAGTTGAGAGATATGAAGTCTCTAACAAGTTCTATAGCTAAAAGATGGAGGAGAATCGCTCAACTAGTAAGTATGTGCTCAGATTGTCTGGGTACTTCAATCACTTGAATCAAGTGGGAGTTAATCTTCCAGATAAGATAGTGATTGACAGAATTCTCTAGTCACCATCACTAAGTTACTGGAACTTCGTGATGAACTATAGTATGCAAGGGATGACGAAAACAATTCCCGAGCTCTTCGTGATGTTGAAATCGACGAAGGTAGAAATCAAGAAAGAGCATCAAGTGTTGATGATTGACAAGACCACTAGTTTCAAGAAAAGGGCAAAGGGAAGGAAAGGGAACTTCAAGTAGAATGACAAGCAAGTTGTCACTCCCACGAAGAAGCCCAAAGCTGAACCAAAGCCTGAAACTGAGTGCTTACACTGCAAAGGAAATGGTCACTGGAAGAGGAAATGCCCTAAATATTTGGTGGATAAGAAGGATGGCAAAGTGAACAAGGGTATACTTGATATACAGGTTATTGATATGTGCCTTACTAGTGTTTATAGTAACCCCTGAGTATTTGATACTTGTTTGGTTGCTAAGATTAGTAACTCGAAACAGGAGTTACAGAATAAACAGAGACTAGTTGAAGGGGAAGTGACGATGAGTGTTGGAAGTAGTTCCAAGATTGATATGATCATCATCGCACACTCCCTATACTTTCAGGATTAGTGTTAAACCTAAATAAATGTTATTTGGCATTTGCGGTTACATGAACATGATTTGATCGTGTTTATTGCGATACGGTTATTCATTTAAAGTTAGAGAATAATTGTTATTCTGTTTACATGAATAAGACCTTCGATGATTATACACCCAATGAAAATAGTTTGTTGGATCTCGATCATAGTGATACACATATTCATAATATTGATGCCAAAAGATGCAAAGTTAATAATGATAGTGCAACTTATTTGTGGCACTGCCGTTTGGGTCATATCGGTGTAAAGCGCATGAAGAAACTCCATACTGATGGATTTTGGAATCACTTGATTATGAATCATTGGTACTTGCGAACCGTGCCTCATGGGCAAGATGACTAAAACGCCGTTCTCCGGAACTATGGAGCGAGCAACTGATTTGTTGGAAATCATACATACTGATGTATTGTGTCCAATGAATGTTGAGGCTCGCGGCGGGTATCGTTATTTTCTCACCTTCACAGATGATTTGAGCAGATATGGGTATATCTACTTGATGAAACATAAGTCTGAAACATTTGAAAAGTTCAAAGAATTTCAGAGTGAAGTGGAAAATCATCGTAACAAGAAAATAAAGTTTCTACGATCTGATCGTGGAGGAGAATATTTGAGTTACGAGTTTGGTCTTACATTTGAAACAATGCGGAATAGTTTCGCAACTCACGCCACCCGGAACACCACAACGTAATGGTGTGTCCGAACGTCGTAATCGTACTTTACTAGATATGGTGCGATCTATGATGTCTCTTACTGATTTACCGCTATCGTTTTGGGGTTATGCTTTAGAGACGGCCGCATTCACGTTAAATAGGGCACCATCAAATCCGTTGAGACGACGCCTTATGAACTGTGGTTTGGCAAGAAACCAAAGTTGTCGTTTCTTAAAGTTTGGGGCTGCGATGCTTATGTGAAGAAACTTCAAACCAGATAAGCTCGAACCCAAATCGGAGAAATGTGTCTTCATAGGATACCCAAAGGAAACTATTGGGTACACCTTCTATCACAGATCCGAAGGCAAGACATTTCGTTGCTAAATGGATCCTTTCTAGAGAAGGAGTTTCTCTCGAAAGAAGTGAGTGGGAGGAAAGTAGAACTTGATGAGGTAACTGTACCTGCTCCCTTATTGGAAAATAGTTCATCACAAGAAACCGGTTCCTGTGACGACTACACCAATTAGTGAGGAAGCTAATGATATTGATCATGAAACTTCAGATCAAGTTACTACCGAACCTCGTAGGTCTACCAGAGTAAGATCCGCACCAGAGTGGTACGGTAATCCTATTCTGGAAGTCATGTTACTTGACCATGGCGAACCTACGAACTATGAGGAAGCGATGATGAGCCCAGATTCCACAAAATGGCTTGAGGCCATGAAATCTGAGATGGGATCCATGTATGAGAACAAAGTATGGACTTTGGTTGACTTGCCCGATGATCGGCAAGCCATGAGAATAAATGGATCTTCAAGAAGAAGACTGACGCTGATGGTAATGTTACTGTCTACAAAGCTCGACTTGTTGTGAAAGGTTTTCGACAAGTTCAAGGGGTTGACTACGATGAGACTTTCTCACCCGTAGCGATGCTTAAGTCTGTCCGAATCATGTTAGCAATTGCCGCATTTATGATTATGAAATTTGGCAAATGGATGTCAAAACTGCATTCCTGAATGGATTTCTGGAAGAAGAGTTGCATATGATGCAACCAGAAGGTTTTGTCGATCCTAAAGGATGCTAACAAAGTGTGCAAGCTCCAGCAATCCATTAATGGACTGGTGCAAGCATCTCGGAGTTGGAATAAACGCTTTGATAGTGTGATCAAAGCATATGGTTTTATACAGACTTTTGGAGAAGGCATGTATTTACAAGAAAGTGAGTGGGAGCTCTGTAGCATTTCTGATATTATATGTGGATGACATATTGTTGATTGGAAATGATATAGAATTTCTGGATAGCATAAAAGGATACTTGAATAAAAGTTTTTCAATGAAAGACCTCGGTGAAGCTGCTTACATATTGGGCATCAAGATCTATAGAGATAGATCAAGACGCTTAATTGACTTTTCACAAAGTACATACCTTGATAAAGTTTTGAAAAGTTCAAAATGGATCAGCAAAGAAAGGGTTCTTGCCTGTATTGCAAGGTGTGAAATTGAGTCAGACTCAATGCCCGACCACGGCAGAAGATAGAAGAGAAATGAAAAGTTTCCCTATGCATCAGTCATAGGCTCTATCATGTATGCAATGCTGTGTACTAGACCTGACGTATGCTTAGCAATAAGCTTGGCAGGTAGGTACCAAAGTAATCCAGGAGTGGATCACTGGACAGCGGTCAAGAACATCCTGAAATACCTACAAAGGACTAAGGATATGTTTCTCGTTTATGGAGGTGACAAAGAGCTAGTCGTTAAATGGTTACGTCGATGCAAGCTTTGACTCTGATCCGGACGATTCTAAATCCAAACCGGATACGTGTTTTATTAAACGTGGAGCTGTAAGTTGGTGCAGTTCTAAACAAAGCATGTGGCGGGATCTACATGCGAAGCGGAGTACATAGCTGCTTTCGGAAGCAGCAAATGAAGGAGTCTGGATGAAGGAGTTCATTTCCGATCTAGGTGTCATACCTAGTGCATCGGGTCCAATTAAGATCTTCTATGACAATACTGGTGCAATTGCCTTGGCAAAGGAATCCAGATTTCACAAGAGGACCAAGCACATCAAGAGACGCTTCATTCCATCCAGGGACCAAGTCCAGTGGGAGACATAGAGATTTGCAAGATACATACGGATCTGAATGTTGCAGACCCATTGACTAAGCCTCTTCCACGAGCAAAACATGATCAGCACCAAGGACTATTGGTGTTAAATCACATGGCGATGTGAACTAGATTATTGACTCTAGTGCAAGTGGGAGACTGAAGGAAATATGCCCTAGAGGCAATAATAAAGTTATTATTTATTTCCTTATTTCATGATAAATGTTTATTATTCATGCTAGAATTGTATTAACCGGAAACATGATACATGTGTGAATACATAGACAAACATATAGTCACTAGTATGCCTCTACTTGACTAGCTCATTAATCAAAGATGGTTATGTTTCCTAACCATAGACATGTGTTGTCATTTGATTAATGGGATCACATCATTAGGAGAATGATGTGATTGACATGACCCATTCCGTTAGCCTAGCACTTGATCGTTTAGTATATTGCTATTGCTTTCTTCATGACTTATACATGTTCCTGTAACTATGAGATTATGCAACTCCCGTTTACCGGAGGAACACTTTGGGTACTACCAAACGTCACAACGTAACTGGGTGATTATAAAGGAGTACTACAGGTGTCTCCGAAGGTACATGTTGAGTTGGCGTATTTCGAGATTAGGTTTTGTCACTCCGATTGTCGGAGAGGTATCTCTGGGCCCTCTCGGTAATGCACATCATTATAAGCCTTGCAAGCAATGTGACCAATGAGTTGGTTACGGGATGATGCATTACGGAACGAGTAAAGAGACTTGCCGGTAACGAGATTGAACTAGGTATTGGATACCGACGATCAAATCTCGGGCAAGTAACATACCGATGACAAAGGGAACAACGTATGTTGTTATGCGGTTTGACCGATAAAGATCTTCGTAGAATATGTAGGAACCAATATGGGCATCCAGGTTCCGCTATTGGTTATTGACCGAGAATAGTTCTAGGTCATGTCTACATAGTTCTCGAACCCGTAGGGTCCGCACGCTTAACGTTACGATGACAGTTTTATTATGAGTTTATAAGTTTTGATGTACCGAAGTTTGTTCGGAGTCCCGGATGTGATCACGGACATGACGAGGAGTCTCGAAATGGTCGAGACATAAAGATTGATATATTGGACGGCTATATTTCGGACACCGGAAGTGTTCCGGGTGATTTCGGAGAAAACCGGAGTGCCCAATGGTTACGGGAAACCCCCCGGAACTAATGGGCCTTGTTGGGCCCTAGTGGAGAGAGAGGGCCCAGCCAGGGCAAGAGGCGCGCCCCCTCCCCTTGAGTCCGAATAGGACAAGGAAGGGGGGGGGGCGGCGCCCCCCTTGCCTTTCCCCCTCTCCCACTCCTTCCTTCCCCCCTCCTTCTTGGACTAGGAAAGGAAGGGGCAAACTACTTGGAGTAGGTTTCCCCCTCCTAGGGTGTGCCACCCCCTTGGCCGGCCCCTCCTCCTCCCCCCTTTATATACGGAGGAAGGGGGCACCTCTAGACACACAAGTTGATCTTCGTGATCGTTTCTTAGCCGTGTGCGGTGGCCCCCCTCCACCCATATTCCACCTCGGTCATATCGTTGCCGGTGCTTTGGCGAAGCCCTGCGTCGGTAGAGCATCATCATCGTCACCACGCCGTCGTGCTGATGGAACTCATCCCCGAAGCTTTGCTGGATCGGAGCCCGGGGATCGTCATCGAGCTAAACGTGTGCTGAACTCGGAGGTGCCGTACGTTCGGTACTTGGATCGGTCGGATCGTGAAGACGTACGACTACATCAACCGCGTTGTCATAACGCTTCCGCTTACGGTCTATGAGGGTACGTGGACAACACTCTCCCCTCTCGTTGCTATGCCATCACCATGATCTTGCGTGTGCGTGGGAAATTTTTTGAAATTACTACGTTCCCCAACATCAAGGCGACTGAAAAATAAGTTGGTGCCGTCACCTAAGGTCACTGATCCAGAACAAGACATACTCATACCGCAAAAAGAGGGGTCGGAAGAATTCTCAACTCCTTCCTCACTCAAACCTCGATCCATTCGGGGGCTAATGTCGAAGCCATGTACCTAGGGTAGGGTCACGGACCTGTCCAAAGTACCCTGCCCAAGGACATCTCTAGAAGAAACTACCTTTCAGTCGACCTGGAAGGATTCCACTCGACGGACTCTAAGACAGTCGACCATGAAGACTCACTCGACCACCAGAAGTTCTAAGGTCACTCTACAGCGAAACGGTTGTTATTTAGTAGTCTTTATGGCCATGATATCACTTTATGTAAGGCGTTATCAGTAACGTCTGGCCTTCATGTACATTGAACTCTCTGCTACGTGGGCTGGCTGGGGTCCTGGCGCACTCTATATAAGCCACCCCCCTCCACAGGCAGAAGGGTTCGCACCCCTGTAACTTTCACGCATATAATCCAGTCGACCGCCTCCGGGCACCGAGACGTAGTGCTGTTACTTCCTCCGAGAAGTGCCTGAACTCGTAAAACACTTGCGTGAACAACTACTCCATAGCTAGGATCTTGCCTCTCCTTTAGTACCCCTACACTACTGTCAGACTTAGAACCACGACACGCAACCCATTGCCGCATACATGTGTAGCCATGGCAAACTTGGCTAGACTAATCCTAGCCAGTTCGGGAGCTGTAAATTTATCACAGACGCAATGGATGTCTGTTGCTGCCCTTATCACCTGGCAACATACGCTCCCATGTAGAAGGGGGTGCTCGGCAACATTCTTCCCAATGTTCCTCCAGCATTCTCTCATCACCTTACTTTTATCCGCGATGCAATGATCTGCTTGCGCACGGTGTGGATATGAAGAGAGGGCCACAAAGACTAGGAGGCAGAAAACTCCTATTATCTTAACACTAGTCATCTTCTTACGTGAAATAGTATTATCGGTATGTGTTTTATGCAATAATTTAGCACCACTTGGGTTCTATATATATTGGTTGCAAAGTCGTTCGCTTTTTGGTCATTTAATTAACCGAACCCTCAAGATAACTTGGATATGTTGTCATTTAATGTAGGCACATCTAGTTCTTGTATCAAACTGCAGATAGAGTATACGTAGATGGGTGCAAGCTATTAAATGCTAGTGACTGTTTTCTGATAGATTGATAACAAGGATATGTTCTCCTTTAATGTAGGATATACTTAATTCTCATAAAGCATGCATATCAAATTGCTTGTGCAGGATATACGAAGGTGCATGGCTGCAAATTGATTTTCTGAGTATCCATTGGGATTTTAATTTCCAGTTACTACCAAGAAAGAATACCTTTTTATACTCACTCTAACCAAGGATATACTCAGGCCATTAAAATTGCATGGCTTTTTTTGTTGAAAATGCATGACATTATAGATATGAGTCCAATCTGCAAATGCAACTTTATTTCATATGAATATGTTAAATAAAATATGAAATTATTTATGACAAATCTTGTAATATGATTTTCAAAGTGGATACTTTTTAATTATATGATTCATAGATGTATATGATACATATAGCGAGGTGCTGTCCTTGTCCAACCAGTTTTGATACTTTCGAAGTAGGATTAAGAGCGAAATATGAAAGGCATGTATTAATTAATTACAGGTAGACCGGTAGACTAAATAGGATGTTCTGAGTTATTGCTGGTAAAAATCTGCTGAAAACTGTATTAATACATCGGCTCTTTAATGAGAAGTGTGTAATAATCGCATATGATGGAAACTATTGGATAGAGTTGGATTAACATTTATACCCGACATAGCACCTCCAGGTTATCCCTTCTACACACGCGAATACGGACATGTAAGAGGTAGTGTTGTGATAAGCGTATCCGCTCCAGGGGTTGGTTTGCCATTAAGAAAAAAAAAGTGTGTTAGGGGGGGGGGGGGGGTTACCGGAGGTCGTGATAATGAATAATGAAGAACTACACACACAAAATGCAAATAAATCAGTTTAGGAGCACACGATGATATACCACCAAATTCATCCCAAGTAAACCTAATATTCAGCAAAAACTCAACGAGAAATAGATTGTCTAGGGATAAAACATGAATACAAATTAATGTCTTCATACCAACTCCATCCATTATTCACCACAACACACTTGATATTTTACTGTCCGGAGAATATATATGAGAGAATAGCCAGAATACCACTAGTCAAAACCGATCTTGCCAAAATACCACTAGTAAAAACCAAAGTGCCAAAATAGCACTGCTCTCTCAGTTTTTATGGTCAAAATAGCACTACCGTGAGTTGTCAAACTTTTTCCGTCAGTCAAGCCATTAGAAATTTGTCAGTTTTCCGGGTATTCCAGAACTACCCCCTATAACCTAATTCACGCACCCAGCGGCCAAGCACTCCCGTATTCTCTAGTCATCCCGCACCTCGCGGCCACACATGGCGGCGCAACGAACCAGCCATCGCCGGCGCCTCCGTACAGCCCCCTCTCCTCCCTCTAACCCTCTCCGCCACCCGTACCAGCGCCCATCGCTCCACTAACCTCCTCTCCTTGGCTCATGGCTCGGCAGCCCGGCGCCCAATGATCCAGCGCGTGGCTGGGACGCCATCCGCCTAAGATCCGGCGCTCGTCTACATGGTGCGTGGGTGCGTGGCCGGGCTGCGCCATCTGCCTTAACTCCGGCGCAGGTCGATCTTCACCCCTGCTCCGGCTCGTCCACCTCCCTGCTCATCTGGCCCGAGGCTCCCGCGTTCCTTCACTGCTACATCATGCAAGCTGTGACCTTGACCGGTTCTCTGCTTGGAGCCACCTAGATCAGCTCGTCCCCGGTCCCCTTCCCTGCAACCTCGACCGGATCCTCTGCCTCCACCATCTTGCCGCCACTACACCAACAGCAGCAAAAGGTATGATTTTTTCCATGTTTCCATGAATGGTTTTCATTCCAAGTGCAGAAAATTTATAATTTGTTGTGTTTGTGTGTTTCAGAGATGATTTGATGGGGGATTTCAAAGTAGAAATAGATGTTCAGTCTTAATTGATGATTGTACACCGCAGAAGACGTACAAAAGAGGCCTTTCACAAAAAAAGTGTACACAAGAGGCAAGACATGGGATTTCATGGTGGGTCGAGACTTGTCAATTTGCTGTTGAATGTTGTATTGTAGTTTCTCTTTTATTGCTCAAATGTAAGCTTGGGATGTGAAGAGGCAAGGGCATAGAAGTCTTTATTGGATGGTGTTAGTCCCAGTTAGGCACTAGTGGTATTTTGGCTAGAAAAAACTGAAATTAGTGCTATATTGGCAGTTGGTTTTCACTAGTGGTATTTTGGCAAGTTCGGTTTTCACTAGTGGTATTTTGGCTATTATCTCCATATATATATATATATATATATATATATATATATATATATATATATATATATATATATATATATGCAATTGATGTTACTCGGGTTGTAATGAGTGCTAATTGCTCATATGCTCTATAGAGTGTTGTACTTATGAAACACAAGCATGTCTTACACCGGTATCATCATGTTAGGCCTTCCAAATTCTAAAGAGAATAGAGCACTGTAATGTTCAGAAGTGGGTTTTAATTTTGTCATAGTGATTGGTATGATCAAGATGGTGGAGACCATGGTTTGTCAGCCTCCGTCGTCTTCTAGATTCTTCAGAGGCTTATAAATAGTAACCACTACATTGGAACATCAGCCTTTATGTGTTGAACGAAAATAGATTCCTTATAGGCGTATCCTTTGTAGTACACTATGTAGTTCTATTCATTAAATTCTAATGCCACAAGCATGTCATCATTTTTAGTTTAAACCTTCGCTACACCCATTTTAGTTGTTTTCCTTTTCTCTTTTCTGACAAGGGGTTGATATGTTTGTCATTGAAGCATGTGAAAGTGATTTGACTAGAATAAAATATTGCCAAGTGCAACACAATTCACTAGAAGTTTGTATACCGTGAAATTAAGTGTTTCTTTTTTCACGCCATGTTGCATTATTTTAGTCATATAAGTTAGAACATAGATGTGCAGGCATAACATGTACCTAGCTAATCCACAATGGTTCAGATGTTCATTGTGCTTTCTGAACCCCGTCGTTTTTTTACTTGTGTTTGAATTTGAGTTTGTGATCTAGAACAAATCTCAATGCAATCTCCGTGGTATAGGTTTTAAGGTCAAATCTCATGTTAGGCACAAAATCCACTTTTGCACCACAGAATGTTAAGATTAATTAGATGCTTTGAGTCAAAGAATTACATTTTTTGGGTAGCACATGTATAATTGCCCTCAACTATGATGTCTTGTATTAAAATAGGGGCATGACGATATAATAAAGCTGACCATCCCCCCCCCCCCCTACACCAAAAAAAATATAACTAGGGTGTGTATGTACCTTGGTCATTCGTTACGAAAGTCGTGATTGCTTACATTTGAGACAAGTCACTCTTGTCATCGAACCCAAAACCTCAACAGAAACCAATCAATATCTTTCGTTAACTAACTTACCGGAAGATGTGTGGTGTGGTAATGTGCCATTTAAAACCCTCTATGAGGTAAGTAATGGCATATGTTGTATTCTAAAACAAATGGAAAATACGCATTGACAATGCAACTTTAGGAGGTGAATGTGAGAAGATCTGCAACGACAATAGGCTGAGATGAGTAATGAATTGATGTGTACTGACTTTGGATCGTGAATCTGACAAACCTATATGGAGATGGTTTAAAACAAGGGTTTCACAATAAAATATTGGTACAAACAACTAGTTGGGTGTCATTCTAGTTGGGTGTCCTTGCAAGTTGTCGGATCAGATCTAACAGCTATAGATGCTACTAATGGTGTACTGGGTTAGGGGGTACTCACAACATCGGCCTACCAGTCATGGGCCGGGCCGAGGACCCACCGACAATGGAAGATCTTAACACCCTCACACAACTAGGGATGGGCAGGACCACAAAAGTAGAGCTGTGGAGGCGGCGTTCATAAGGTGAGCCACCTGAGCCCAAACGTTTTTGGGGATTTACATTTAGGGTTTCGATGGAATTTTGGGAATTTTGTTTAAGGTCAACAATGCACAATTCCTCTCCTTAAAAATTCTTGCTCAACCTAAACTCACATGATTTTTGAATATTATGAATAAACCAAGAGCTATAAGCTACCAAGAATTGATTAGCACGCGACTGAATCATGATTAGGACTTAACACAATAGATTAACTTCTAAGAGAACTTTATTATAACTTAATTATGACAATAGATGCTCAAATGAAGAACATAAGGGCTAATCACAATGAAGAAGTGCTAACAGAATAACATTAGGTTTTAACCGACTCCATTAGACCTGGATTATTAATCCTAAGTGATTTAACCCACAACTTGAGTAATTGTTAATAGGGTCCCTATTAGCGTTCCAACACATATAACTTAATTGGAACACCAAATACATATGCGAAAAAATACTAACCAGAATCGGCTAAGTTCATTAGCAGCAGCCCATTGCTGGACCTTGGGATCTCCGGCTGTGTGGAGATGACCGGAAGAAGGGGAGCAAGAGGACGTCACCGACAACCCTGGAGGTGTACAATGGTGGTCGAGGCTTTCCGATCCGCCACATAAGCCTTTTATGATAGGCACTTAGAGCATCTATAGCTGCTGAAAGGACATGCGATGCCCCCATGTGCGGTTTTGGTAATTGATGACAATCTCTATGGACTAATGGTTTCCTTGAGTTATATTTGAAGGGTTTGCCCATAGGCTTTTCTTGGAGTCCATTTTTTAGTTTCAATGAGAGTTTGTGATGACCAAGGTGCTATTAAGGAATTATCCAAAGATTGGTCATATGAGTGTTGAGCTTATTGCAAGCATGTCTTGAAGAAGAAGGTTGTGTGATCATTCATGTTTACCTTCAAGACATCATCCAAATGAAGAGAGTTGCAAAGATTCAAGGTTGATCAAGACTAAGTCAAGAGTGACTCAAGTTGATCAACTCACAAAGCGTAGAAGATGTACCAAGAGGGATCAAGTGATCCCATGGTATGGTAAGCATTGTCCATTGCACTTTATGTACTAACCCATGGTCTATGTGAGAGTTGTATGTGGGGTTAGGTACGTATCCATGGGCTTGCGTCAAGAGGAAGATATCATACAACCCATGGAAAGGATGACATCAAGTGGTGATCGTCATCAAGATTGCCGTGTGCAAGTTCAAGTGGAGCATCACGAAGAGATCAAGTGCTTGAATCTTGCCATCCATTGTGGTGTCAATGGACTTGTGAAGATGTGTCGAAGAGTGGCTCACCCATAGTGAACTATGGGGGAGCAATCATCTAGTCTTGATCGAGCCAACGCAATCAAGAAAGGTGGTCCAACTTGAGGGAGTCAAGATCGTCTTCATCTAGCTCAAGTGGACCATGTGCAAGGCAAAGGTTTTCCCTTGATAGGTTTTCTATTTTACCGGTCTCGTGGTGGTAGTTGGGAGACCGAGTTATAGGATCGTTTGTCGTAGTATCAAGGGGGGCTCTCAAGTTGGTAGCTTGATCGTATCGTTAGTAGAGAGATCAAACCATTGCATCCTTGCATCATGTTTCTTGGTTCTTTTTTGGTTATCTTTGTGAGTCTTAGAGCTTATGTTCATCTTGATGACAAGCTTGAGTTCATCGAAAACGGAGTTCGCATGCGTCTTCTATGATGTTTTCGGTGTTGGAGGTTTTACCGGTCTTATCTGATGAAGGGTTCTCACCATTTTCTTATGGGACTTTTATCATTTGCTTATTCTTGATATTTCTATCAATATTGTGTTAGCCCATGTCGTTAGCTTTCCAACAAACTTGGTTTCGTTGAATTCGGAGTCCGTTTGCAAAAGTTGTGGTTGTTTTGGTAAAGGCTGCAGCGGTACTACCGCGACTAGAGCGGATGTAATTTTTTTACTACCGCTCCAGAGCGGTACTACCGCGGCTCCTTAGCGGTAGTACCGCTCCAGAGCAGTACTACCGCGGCTCCTAAGCGGTAGTACTGCTCCGGACCAAAATCTCATGTTTTGCTCAGCGGAAGTAGGCACAGAAGTATTTTTTTAGTACCGCTACCATTTGCGGTAGTACCGTGAGGTCGAGCGGTAGTACTGTGAGGACGAGCGGTAGTACCGCTCCGGCGGTTCTACTGGCCTTTTGCCTCCTCGCTGTTGTTTTTCAAAGGGGTTCTACCGCCCTAGCGGTAGTACCGCTCCTTGGAGCGGTAGTGCCGCTCTGTGCGGGCTGTGAGAATAACGGTTGGATTTTTTCCCACCTATAAAATGGGGTCTTCTTCCCCATTGAACCCAATCCCTTTGAGCTCATGTTCTTCCCCCATTGTGGACCTTCTTCGAGCTTGCTAACTCTCAATCCCTCCATGGATTCTTGCTAGTTTCTGAGGGAAAAGAGAGAGGAGATCTAGATCCACGTTTCCACCAATCATTTTCTCCTCTAAGTGAGGGGAACCCCTTGGATCTAGATCTTGGAGTTCTTCGTGTTCTTCTTTCGTTCTTCCTCTCATTTTCCTCCCTAGGATTAGTTGCTTTGGTGGGATTTGGGAGAGAAGGACTTGGGCACTCCGTGTGCCCTTGCCATTGCATTTGGTGCATCGGTTTGAGTTCGCCTCGGTGATACATGGAAGTGAAGTTTGAGAAGCTTATTACTCTTGGGTGTTTGGGCACCCTAGAGCTTGTTCCTCTTGGGTGCCTTGGCGCCCTAGACGGTTGGTGGTGTTCGGAGCTCAATCATTGTGGTGTAAAGCTCCGGGAAAGCGTCGGGGTCTCCAATTAGGTTGTGGAGATCGCCCCGAGCAATTTGACGGGTTCCGGTGACTGCCCCCAAGGGTTGCCAAAGTGTACGGGTTCGGTGACGGCCCCCAAGGGTTGCCATTTGTACGGGTTCGGTGACCACCCTCAAGGGTCCCTTAGTGGAATCACGGCATCTTGCATTGTGCAAGGGCGTGAGGAGATTACGGTGGCCCTAGTGGCTTATTGGGGAGCATTGTGCCTCCACACCACTCCAAACGGAGATTAGCATCCGCAAGGGTGTGAACTTCGGGATACATCATCGTCTCCGCGTGCCTCAGTTATCTCTTACCTGAGCCCTTTACTTATGCACTTTACTTGGTGATAGCCATATTGTTCTTTGTCATATATCTTGCTATCTCATAGTTGCTTATCTTGCTTAGCATAAGTTGTTGGTGCACATAGGTGAGCCTAGTTGTTTTAGGTTTTGTGCTTGACAAATTAACCGCTAGGTTTATTCCGTATTTGTTCAAGCCTAAACCGTAATTATTTTAAAGCGCCTATTCACCCCCCCCCCTCTAGGAGACATCCACGATCTTTCAATTGGTATCAGAGCCTCGTCTCTCTTTGTTAGGCTTAACCGCCTAGAGAGTAAAGATGTCGACTAGGGGATTAGGATTCTCTGACACTCTTAGTTTGATGGCACAAATTTTGATGTTTGGGTAATTCGCATGCTTAATCTCTTTAGGGTCATGGACCCAAATTTAGAGCGAATTGTAGAATGGGTTTTTCTCCTCCAAAGGATCCCAAAGATTATCTTTAGAGGATGAGAAAAACTCTTATCTCAATGCTCAAGCTTCTAATGTGCTTTTTGATGCTTTGAGCAATGTAGTTATTTTTCAACTCATGCCGTTCCGGGATGCTCATGAGTTGTGGACAAAGCTTCAAGATAAATATGGTGTGTCCAATATTTGTGGGGATGATTGTTCCCCCTCCACCTCCGGTCGTATAGTCTTCTCAACTTCTTCTACTTCACCTACATGTGGTTTGCCACAAGGTAATGATATGGTGAGTAGTGTTGGTCATTGCAATGATGATAGTATGCTTATTGTGGATGATCCTTCATCACTATCTTATTGCAATGCTCCCTCTTTGGGCTTTAACACTTCGAGCACTCCAAATGTTTCACATGCTTGTGTTGATAATCCTTGCATATCATGTAGAAATTGCTTGACTAGATCTCATGATGATATGCTTGCTATGTCTTGTTGCCATGATAAAAATGCATCTATTTCCTCGAATTGTTGTGCTAACAATGTAGAGGAAACCGAACACTCCATGGAACAAGATGTGGTGTTTAATGGTGCCTCAAGGGATCCTACATCATCATCTATTGCTTTTTGCCTTATGGCTAGGGCGTCAAAGGTATCTCCTACTTTGTACCCCAATATGTCTCTTGATGATGATGTTGAGGATAATGATGAAGAGAATGATAATGTTGCCTCCTTAAAAACTAAGGGGAAATGATTTTTAAAGCTCTTCATAAAAATAAAATTGCTCGTTCCAACTTCATGGAAATAATGTCCATTGCCATTGATGGCAAGAAATACATTGAGGAGTTGGAATCTCATCTAGAGGAGCATGAGGTCACCATTGAGAAAATGGAAGGTCATGGGCGTGATTACGCTAATGAGATTGCGGACCTCTCTCAAGCTCTTGAACTTGAACAAACCACCAAGGAATCTCTTGAGGAGACTTTTGCTCTAGAATTGTCTAGAGTGAAGGAATCTAATGATAGAGCTCTTGAGGTGGCCAATGTTTTTGAAACTAAAAATGCTAAGCTTGAAGTTGCTCATGCTAGACTCCTTGAGGATTTTGAGCACCTCGAAAATGGCTCAAGGGTCATCAAGGGTGAGCTCATCAAACTCACCGAGTCTCATGCTCAACTTGAAGCTTCTTATTTAAAAGAGCTTTCCAAGTTGTCCTCTCCTATTGTTGTAAATGATGATGCTTGTGCTACTAACTCTATTACTTGTGAAGCATCCATTTTGAAGGAGAATGTTGAGCTACGGGCTCAACTTGAGGTGCTATCTAGCAATTATGGGAAATTGGAAGAAAGTCATGAAAAGCTCTCAAGCTCTCATGATGATCTTCTAGTATCCCATAGTGTGCTAAAGATAGCTCATGAGGCCATGATTGCTAAGGTAACATCTAGTGAGCCTCATGTGGATACTAGCACTACTTCTAGTCAAAATAGTATATTGCCATGTGCTAGTCCTTGTAATTCATCTACTCACAATGTTGGTACATCTTGTGATGAATTGCTTTCCTTGCCTTGTTGCTCTAACGATGAAGCTTATACTTCCTCTAGTACTTGTGTTGAGACTAACCATGTAGAGGAAATCAAAGAGCTCAAGGCCCAAGTCACTTCTTTGAAGAAAGACTTGGAAAAGAGTCATCGAAGGGAAATCCACACTCAACAATATCTTGAGTGTGCAAAAATCCCCCAATGACAAAGGTGGACTTGGATTCAACTCCAATAAGAAGAAGAAGTCCAAGATGAACAAAAGGAAGGGCCAAGAACAAGTCAAGAATTCGGCCAAGATTGTTTGCTTCAAGTGCAAAGTCGAAGGGCATCATGTTAGATCTTGCCCATTGAAGAAGAAGGCCATTAGTGTCAAGCAACAAGGGAAGAGGGCACAAGTTCAATCTCATGCTCAACATCAAGTTGAAGAAAGGCCTCTTCCCAAGAAGACTCAAGTTAATGCTTCTCAAATTGAGAAATCAAGTGAGAAGAAAGTGAAGAGTAGACGTTGCTACTTATGTTGTGAGAAAGGTCACGTCGCTTCTTCATGCACTAGTGGTAACTTATCCAACCCAATTATTATTGATCATATCTATTCTCTTGGTAAGGATAAGGTTGGCAATGTGTTTGCCAAGTTTGTTGGTACTCAAAGTGGTGTCAAGCAAAGAACCATTTGGGTAGCCAAACCTATTGTGACCAACCTCTTAGGACCCAACTTGGTTGGGGACCAACAAGGTCAAACTTGATCAACAGGTGTTGTTGGAGGGCACTGGAGACTTGGCTACATTATGAAGAATTAAGGGGACTTCATTACTCTTATTGTCTCAAGCCAAGTCAATTGAATCATCAAGTTTATATCTTATATCCAATGTGCCTCCTTGCGGTAACTTGTACTTAAAATTGCTTACATTGAAAGTTACTTGCCCCCTTGCATGTTTTGGTTTTGTTCCTTGCATGTGTTTGTATATGTTGTGATTCCAACTTGCTTATCTTGAGAAATCAAGTATGTGTGTGTTGGTTTGCACATCATGTACGTGTGTGTCGTGCATTGAGCCTTTATGCTTCTTGTTTGTATCCTAGTTGACTCGTGTGAGAGATTAATGGAACATCCCATTTTGGGGGAGTGATGTGCTTTGTGCACCTCACAATCCTATAAATGTGTGTACATGAGGAATACCATCTAGTATTGATATTACAAGTGGTATATCTCTCATGAGAAATTCAAATTCCAAATAGTCCATTAATTATCTCTTGTTTGTTCCTCTTATTGCCTCTTGTTAAGTTCTTATTGGTATCACATTATGGGGGAGTAATATGCTAAGTGCATATTACAAGCCTAGAAAATGTGTACATTTGAGATATTGTCATCTAGAATTGATATTGTAGATTATCATGTTCCTAGGTGGCATGTTAGCTCTACAAGTTGCAATTTGCTTGTGTTTGGTGTGAAGATGATGTCGGATATCCTTGTTATCTACCACTGGGAATTATTTCTAAATACTTCTTGTCTTTGACAATTGGTAGTCTTATGTGTGGTAGAATTTGTTGATCATCTTTACATTGGCTTTTGTTTTACTTGCCTTTTCTCTTGCCAAGGTTTGTGTCAACTCCCGTTGTCTTCCATACCACTTGTGGATCTTGTTTATTTCTTGTTCTTGTCTAGTGTTTTCTAGATATAGTGAAAGCGGTGATCCCACCTTGTGCATTTTGTATTCAAATACAAATCCTATATAATGCACAACTCGTTGGGGAGCTATTCTATTTTCTTTAGAACACTCTTCTTGTGATCCTTATCAAGTGTGTTTTGGTGGAAGGCAAGCCATTTATTTTTGGTACTTTGTGCCATCATGAAACTTTGTTGAGAGCTTGGTTTGTTTAGAACCATCCTCTCTTTGGGAGTTTGACATCTTTAGTTTAGTGTGTATCAATGGATATCTCATTCCTTGATGTATCTTTAATGATATCTTCCAAGTGATGATTTCTCCATTTGGTATCATTTTCACTTGGCATTTCTTTGTCTTTTGGTTTCAGGTTTTGAAAGTCTTGAGCATGCATGTTTACTTCATGTATTTCATTTGGCATGCTTTCTTTCTTTGACTCAATATATAGCGGAAACTCCACCTAGTCTCAATTTGGATGAGATGTGCATGAAATTCATTTTCATATCTATATGCACATATTTATGTGGAGTTTGTCCTATGTATTGGTGTTTCTAACTATTTGGTCCCGATGAGTTTGGGTACCGTTTAGTTTGTGTTGTTCTTCTAGGAACATTTGGAGATGCATTGGATGCTCGGCTCACTCACAAGGAAGGTGTTGTCACCATGTGCATATTGGAGTCAAGCTAGGATGATCAATGAACTACTATCTACCTTCAATTGGTATCTACTACATCCTTCCAATGATATCTCGGTAACAAGTATCTATTCATGCTTTCTCCTCTTGCATTCAACCTTGTGTAGGTTGCATCTTGGCATGATATTCATTTCATATCTTGTGATACTTGTTTCCTTTCTCAAAGCATCCCAACGATGATCTCTTGTTGCTAGTTGTGATGCCTTTGATGGATGTGTGTTTGGACTTCATTTATATACAATAAGACCATATCTAGCCAAGTGCTATGCTTTCAAGCAAATATCTTATTGGTATATTTATGACTTCCTTGTGGATATCTTGTTCCTTCGTGTTGTAACTATTTCGGGTGTACATCCTTCTTTGTAGATATATATATCATCATGATTTCGTCTACATAGAACCTTATACACTTGAGAGAAATTACATCTCTAGTTGATATCCTTTCTTTCACGTCCACCTTGTCTTTCTTATGTTATTTCTTTGGTGGCTCCGTGAAAGCTTTTGCCTTGAGTGCGTGTCCTCTATCGTTGCATCTTGTTGCACTCTTGTGTGGTGAAGATTATTTTCCTCTTGCTTATCTTTACGAGGTTTTTGCCATCTTAATTGGTATCCCTCGTCTTGATGAGCCTCCCCTCGTCTATCTTCACCACGGGTTGTCACAAGCATAGGTTCTCTTTTGCTTATTAGTAAGCTTGTGAACCCATTTGCCAGTTGTGTGTGGGAATGATAGGCCTTGCACCGTGTGCCTCATTCTTTCAAGACTATGTTGATGCTTAATGCTCATCCTAATTTTAGTCTTCTCAAGTGCTTCGCCATGACTCACACACATCATTTTGGTTGAGCCTATTCTTAAGTTGCCTCTTTTACATGTTGCTCAACCATGTGCTTGTTGCAAGCGCTAGGCTTTGTTTCCTATATGCTCACTTGCACTGGATGTGAGTTTCTATTGATTTTGGGGGAGCTATGATCCTATTTTGTGCACTTTGTATTCAAATACAAAAATTCTTATGTGTGCACAAATCATGGGGAGCTTCTCTAGTTTCTTTAGAACACTCCTTTGCGCTTTTCATAATATCTTTATTCTTGTGGCATGTAGGATCATTGGTCTAGTTGGTTCAATTGATATCCGTTGATTGCTTGCTTCAATTGGTATCTTCTGATTGCTTGTGTCTCTCTTTGTTATGTCTTTGTGGCATATCTTTCTGTTGCAATCTTTGGGCATCAATATAGTTTGTCTTCCTCCAAGTATTGGCAGTTGGATATGTGTATTGCATTCCACTCTCTTGTTGAGAAATACACAATTTATGGAGGACCACAATTTATATTGGCCTTCTAAGCTTTTCGCCCATTTTGGCAATCGATGCCAATGGGGGAGAAGTTTCAGAGAGTTTTGTGGAGTAGCTTTGGTTTTTGTTTCCTTAGCATTTGCATCTCATTCGCATGCATTATTGGTTGGTGCATTGCATGGTGATGCATAATTCCTTGTATAAACTCTCTTGAAAGTGATTGTCATCAATTACCAAAATGGGGGAGATTGAAAGGACATGCGGTGCCCCCATGTGTGGTTTTGGTAATTGATGACAATCTCTATGGACTAATGGTTGCCTTGAGTTATATTTGAAGGGTTTGCCCATAGGCTTTTCTTGGAGTCCATTTGTTGGTTTCAATGAGAGTTTGTGATGACCAAGGTGCTATTAAGGAATTATCCAAAGATTGGTCATATGAGTGTTGAGCTTATTGCAAGCATGTCTTGAAGAAGAAGGTTGTGTGATCATTCATGTTTACCTTCAAGACATCATCCAAATGAAGAGAGTTGCAAAGATTCAAGGTTGATCAAGACTAAGTCAAGAGTGAATCAAGTTGATCAACTCACAAAGCGTAGAAGATGTACCGAGAGGGATCAAGTGATCCCATGGTATGGTAAGCATTGTCCATTGCACTTTATGTACTAACCCATGGTCTATGTGAGAGTTGTATGTGGGGTTAGGTACGTATCCATGGGCTTGCGTCAAGAGGAAGATATCATACAACCCATGGAAAGGATGACATCAAGTGGTGATCGTCATCAAGATTGCCGTGTGCAAGTTCAAGTGGAGCATCACGAAGAGATCAAGTGCTTGAATCTTGCCATCCATTGTGGTGTCAATGGACTTGTGAAGATGTGCCGAAGAGTGGCTCACCCATAGTGAACTATGGGGGAGCAATCATCTAGTCTTCATCGAGCCAACGCAATCAAGAAAGGTGGTCCAACTTGAGGGAGTCAAGATCGTCTTCATCTAGCTCAAGTGGACCATGTGCAAGGCTAAGGTTTGCCCTTGATAGGTTTTCTATTTTACCGGTCTCATGGTGGTAGTTGGGAGACCGAGTTATAGGATCGTTTGCCGTACTATCAAGGGGGGCTCTCAAGTTGGTAGCTTGATCGTATCGTTAGTAGAGAGCTCAAACCATTGCATCCTTGCATCATGTTTCTTGGTTCTTGTTTGGTTATCTTTGTGAGTCTTAGAGCTTATGATCATCTTGATGACAAGCTTGAGTTCATCGAAAACGGAGTTCGCATGCGTCTTCTATGATGTTTTTGCTGTTGGAGGTTTTACCGGTCTCATCCAATGAAGGGTTCTCACCATTTTCTTATGGGACTTTTATAATTTGCTTATTCTTGATATTTCTATCAATATTGTGTTATCCCATGTCGTTAACTTTCCAACAAACTTGGTTTCGTTGAATTTGGAGTCCGTTTGCAAAAGTTGTGGCTATTTTGGTAAAGGCTGCAGCGGCACTACCGCGACTAGAGCGGATGTAATTTTTTACTACCGCTCCAGAGCGGTACTACCGCGGCTCCTGAGCAGTAGTACCGCTCCAGAGCAGTACTACCGCGGCTCCTAAGCGGTAGTACCGCTCCGGACCAAAATCTCATGTTTTGCTCAGCGAAAGTAGGCACAGAAGTATTTTTTTTTAGTACCGCTCGCAAGTAGTAGTACCGCTACGATTTGCGGTAGTACCGTGAGGTCGAGCGGTAGTACCGTGAGGACGAGCGGTAGTACCGCTCCGACGGTTCTACTGGCCTTTTGCCTCCTCGTTGTTGTTTTTCAAAGGGGTTCTACCGCCCTAGCGGTAGTACCGCTCCTTGGAGTGGTAGTACCGCTCTGTGCGGGCTGTGAGAATAACGGTTGGATTTTTTCCCACCTATAAAAGGGGGTCTTCTTCCCCATTGAACCCAATCCCTTTGAGCTCGTGTTCTTCCCCCATTGTTGACCTTCTTCGAGCTTGCTAACTCTCAATCCCTCCATGGATTCTTGCTAGTTTTTGAGGGAAAAGAGAGAGGAGATCTAGATCCACGTTTCCACCAATCACTTTCTCCTCTAAGTGAGGGGAACCCCTTGGATCTAGATCTTGGAGTTCTTCGTGTTATTATTTTGTTCTTCCTCTCATTTTCCTCCCTAGCATTACTTGCTTTGGTGGGATTTGGGAGAGAAGGACTTGGCCACTCCGTGTGCCCTTGCCATTGCATTTGGTGCATCGGTTTGAGTTCTCCTCGGTGATACGTGGAAGTGAAGTTTGAGAAGCTTATTACTCTTGGGTGTTTGGGCACTCTAGAGCTTGTTCCTCTTGGGTGCCTTGGCGCCCTAGACGGTTGGTGGTGTTCGGAGCTCAATCATTGTGGTGTAAAGCTCCGGGCAAGCGTCGGGGTCTCCAATTAGGTTGTGGAGATCGCCCCGAGCAATTTGACGGGTACCGGTGACCGCCCAGGGTTGCCAAAGTGTACGGGTTCGGTGACCGCCCCCAAGGGTTGCCATTTGTACGGTTTCGGTGACTGCCCTCAAGGGTCCCTTAGTGGAATCACGGCATCTTGCATTGTGCAATGGCGTGAGGAGATTGCGGTGGCCCTAGTGGCTTCTTGGGGAGCATTGTGCCTCCACACGGCTCCAAACGGAGATTAGCATCCGCAAGGGTGTGAACTTCGGGATACATCATCGTCTCCGCGTGCCTCGGTTATCTCTTACCCGAGCCCTTTACTTATGCACTTTACTTGGTGATAGCCATATTGTTCTTTGTCATATATCTTGCTATCTCATAGTTGCTTATCTTGCTTAGCATAACTTGTTGGTGCACATAGGTGAGCCTAGTTGTTTTAGGTTTTGTTCTTGACAAATTAGCCGCTAAGTTTATTCCGCATTTGTTCAAGCCTAAACCGTAATTATTTTAAAGCGCCTATTCACCCCCCCCCTCTAGGCGACATCCACGATCTTTCAGCTGCAGACAACAAATCCAACCCCTCAAACACCCGTAGACGCGCCCGAGCGCAGTGGCCAGTCATGCCTTAAATTTGCTTCTCTGCATCTGGATACCTCATACTATAAATCTTAGATCCATACAAAAGCATGCAAACAATGAAATCCACGTACTATGTAGATCAAGTAAAACTTATACTACCCTAATTCTCGTCGGAGATGTCCGTTATCTCCGTGCCCGGCTCCAGGTACATGGATGACAGCCGTAGCTCCGCCTCCTTTGGCTGCTCCGCTTCGGCCACTGCCTCCATCTCCGCTTCCACCTCATCGAAGAGCGTGTCGGTCGCTGCCAGTTCTTGCCGGATGAACTGTCGGTTGGTCTCCACATAGGCCTCATTATGGATGGACTCCAGGATGGCGTACTACTCTGCCATCTCGGCCGCTTGGGAGACCGTGAACTCCACCTCCGCGTCGTCTATGTTGAAGCTTGGAGCCGACGCCAGCTCCCCCTTCGGCTGCTCCGCCTCATCCTCATCTGGATGGTCCACATCCATAGGAGCAAGCTGCTTCTCCTCTTCCTCCTCGTCCTCCTCCGTCTGCTCCTCCTCCTGCTCTGGCGAGTCCGGAGGTAGGCCGGCGCGCCTCACTCGGATCTCCTGCTCAATCTGGAATCGGCGCTCCAGCATGAGCATAGCATACATGGTCTTCTTTTGCTGAACCATGGTGAAGCCGGAGGGCGTGGGAAGAGCGGTGGAGCGGGAGAGAGGTGGATGGGGTTGGGCTGGTGGCACGGAGAGGGAGGAGGTGGATGTGGCTAGGGTTGGGGATGTCGGTCGGCTTAAATAGCCAGATCTGGCCTCGGGCGGTGAGCCGGAGCGGCGCCACGCGACGTTCACAGCCCCACCGAAAGAGACGCTCGTCGGATCGCCGGGTTTTCGAGCTATTACGTATGGGATCACATTGTCAATTCGACGTGACGGACGCACATGAACGCCCCCATATCTGCCCTAGATTTGGGCTGGATACGGGGTGCTGGTCAGACCGGGCTTTTGATGCCCGTTTGAGGAGCCCGTCTGGGTCGATTTTTTGCGACCGGTCACTGACCTAGCTGTCCGCTCGGGCGTTTGAGGTGGATTTGGGACCCTCCTAGGGGGTCTTTTATTTTCTCGTGTGTGCATATGCCCAACAAGCGTGACCTCATCTAAGGGTGAACGGACCAAAACCAAAAAGTTGCCTTTGCCCGCCTTCGAACATAGCACAAACGTAGGGAGTTCTCTCTCGAGTTTGTTGCAGCTGAGATCAATTCCAACAGTCCGCTCCTAATGCCGGCGCAAGTACGCGCATGTGCATGGCATGTTCTAGCCTTATTGGGATTCAGTTCGGCCAAGCTAGCCAGCTATAGATTTCGAAAAAAAAGTGAAGCTAGCCAGCTATAGCCACACGGTCTTTTCCCCGATTAAGCTTAAGCGCATTTCACTTCCTGCCAGAACGCGGCTTTGCCCGATCGACCAGATAGTTTCGCAAAATAAAACAATACTGTACTTGTGCCGCACGCGTGCAAAAACACGTTCGTGCACTCAGGCGCACGTGTACCGAACTGCATGCCGACCCCGGGAAGATCACTGGATCAGCTTTAGAAACTCGTCGATCTACAGGTCCCCGAGAAGACGAATATCAACGGCGTTCTTGATTCTCTCTCTAGCTAGCAAGTCTCCTCTCTCTCTCTCTCAGACGAATCGCCGAGAAGAGAGAGTTTGCCGGAGAAGCTCGGCAGCGATGGGCAGCAGCGGCAAGGCAGGTGGGACGGCGGAGGAGCAGGGGCGGGCCATCATACGCACGGCCAAGAGGGCGCTGGAAGACATGGAGGCGAAGAGACGGCAGGGCGTCGTGAGGTCGCTGGAGCGGTTCCTGGAGAAGAGGCGGAAGATCACTGCCACTATGGGCCACACGGCCGAGGAATCCTCCTCGCCATCCTCGTCGCCGGCCGCCCGCTCGTTCTAGATAGCTGTACTACTACCCGGAGCGCGAACTTGCTAGCTGCGCCATGCCATTTGATCATTGGCCTGGCCATGCAGTTTGTCGCCGATTAGTTTGACTCTGGCTTCTGATTAATTTCCTTGTGTTAGAAATATGAGAATGGGCCTAGGGCCCATCTAACAATTTTAGAAAATCTATAAGGATCCATGTGGGTTATATGAACTAGGTGTGTTGAGAAGTTTAGGCCCACGTTGTAGTTGGAGCGGAATTGAACCTTTTTATAAGGGATTCGTTTTCACATACTATTGAAGGTTGAGAAAAGAAGTGGTTTCCACATGCTTCGCCATTGCCGCCGCCTGCCTCGTAGCTCCTTGTACGGTAGTCAAGGAGTACTGGCCTTTATTTTATTTTTCTTTGGTGTTGAAACTCGAGTTGATCTCCCTGCATTTAAGCTTTTTTCTTTGCCAGGCCTCTGTGTTGGATAAATTAGCAATTTTTATTAATTTAATTCATAAAATAATCATGATGATGTCATTTATAATATTAAACTCATACTAATATCTTAACATGTGAGCACACATAGTGCAAACACATTAATATAAATAGATAGTATGGATACCATAGAAATAAAAGAGAGAATGATCGGATTATACCCTCCAGTTGGTTAGGGCAAAGCCGCAGGAGTAACGACATCATCTTTTTTTTTTGAGCATCAGTACAGACACAAGCGCTCACGCGCATATACTCACCCCTATGAATGCACACACGCACACCTACCCCTAAGAGCACCTCCGAGAGACTGAGCCGGCATATCATCTTAAGATTTACGAAACCACCGTAAGCGCCTCGTCGTCGACGGAAACGTCTCCTCCCACTGAAAGCGCATCGCCGGAAATCCTGAAATAAATCCAGAAATAATGCGAGCACCAAGATTTGAACCCTAGTGAGTTGGGGATACCACTGTCCACCTAACCATCTCAACCACAGGTTGGTTCGCAACGGCATCATCTTTGACAACCTTCTTCTGGGCTTCGAAGCTTCCAGTCAATGTGATGGCGAAGAGGTCAAGGGTGTAATCAAAGTCGAGGAACAATGGCGAGCGGTTGCCCCTAAGAAAAACCAGAAATAAAAATGGAAACAAAAAAAAAGAAAATTGAAAATCCAGAACTATAGTTGTGCTTTTCACTATTTTGGGAAGCCCATACGTTCTTTTTACTTTTTGGGAAGGACAGATGTGCTTCAAGTGCTTTACCATGAAGCACACCTGTGCTTTTCATTATTCGTGAAGCGTTGTTATGCTTCTAGCGGAAGCACGGCAAGAAGCATAACTATGTTTTTTTTTAATTTCCAAGAAGCACATCAGTACAACTGTATTTTTTCACTTTCAAGAAGTTGAATCCTAGCTGTGCTTCCCAAAAGTCAAAAAGTACAGTTGGTACTTCATGGTTGTGCACACCTGTACTTTTCACATGATGTAGTTCACACAAGAAAAACTAAAAATAAATAAATTAAAGCATCATTCTTTTCAAGGAAACCTAAGAAAAAGTGAACAAAATCCAAAAAACTTAAGAGAATTAAAAAAACCAAGAAAACACCAAAAGCGCGTGCAGAAATTAAAAACACAATGCTTCCCGTAGGTGCGCACATAACATAACACATGACAGCGCTGAGACACAACACGTGGCACACTGAGGCTATCCCCATAACATAACACATGGCAGCACTGAGACACAACACGTGGCACATTGAATCTCCCCAAAAGGGCACCGGTCAGTTAGTTCAACCCCCCCCCCCCCCCCCACCCCCCACACACACACACCAAGTGGTCAGCTTGGTAAGCTATCAACAAAAAAATAACTACAGTTAGTTGCCCCCCCAAAAGGTTCACTTGATCAATTGACAGCTCGTGCTAGCAGTTGCCAGGAACCTTTTTTTCTCTACCTGAAGAGACAGGTCGGGCGCACAAATATAGAGTCGGCTTGTTAGCTCATGTTGCTTGCTTGCTTGATTCCGCGTACTGGTTTGTTCCGGCTTTTCTCCTTTATCATTTTTTTAGTTTTCTTTTTTTGTATTGGTTTTATTCGTTTCTTTCATGGTTTTTACTAGTTTTTTCTTTCTTGTTTCCTTCGTTTTTCTTTCTTTCTCGGTTTTCACTAGTTTTTTTTGCATTTCTTTCTTTTGACATCAACTATTATTTCTTTTTTCACTAGGTTCTTTGTTTCTTTCATGGTTTTTACTAGTATTTTGTTTATTTCTTTTCTTGTTTATTTTTCTTTATTTCTTTCTCGGTTTTAAATAGTTTTTTATGTGACCTCTTACAGATAGACATTCAACATTTTCATATACATACGGAATATTCTTTCGTTAAAAAATTTCAAATACATAATCATGTTCTAATTTTTTATATAACTTTATGTTTAATATTTTCCGTACATGTCGTACATTTTTCATATACGCCAGGAACATTTTTTAATAAACTTTTCACATTTTCAAGTACATGAATAACATTATATAAAACTCATATTTTTACGTCTAATATTTCTATAAACATAGTACATTCTTTGTATATATGAGGAATATTTTTATATATGTGTCTAACATTTTCCAAGTACATGATTAAAAGTTTTGAAAACTTATATTAATTGATGTCTACTTTTTTCCATAAACATTGTACATTTTTTTCTACATCAGCTTTTTTATATAAATTTTAAACATTTTTAAATTATACGATTACAAAAATTAAAACTTCTATTTGTTATGTCTACTTTTCCCATAAACTTTGTATTTTTGTATACATCAGGGACATTTTTTATATACATGTTTAACCTTCTAAAAATACATGATTAACATTTTCTTATATATATGTTTTGATGTTTATATTTTTCATGCACACTATACAATTTTTGTATACATTAGAAACAATTTTCTATATGTGTTTAACATTTTTGTGCGATTAGACTTTTTCAACTTTTGCACTATATAAAGTGATATTTATAGCAGATATATTCAGTGTATTTCAAAATACAAGAAAAGGTAAAGCATGAATGATATATAAAAGTTGAAGTAAAAAAGCATTGAAGGCCTGTGGTCCGCATTGGGCCAGCCCAATCCGCCGGCTACATTAAGCGAGACGTCCTACTGTCTCACGTCAAGCAAGACATAGAGAGCAACTAACAAAGGGGTACCACTTTGTGGGAGCCCCACAATGATCACTTTGGGTGGGTTGAGAGCGCATCACATGTCACATGTCGGGCGCTTACTTGGGATTTTATTGTTTTTATTTTCCTGTATGCGTTTGGGTGTTAGATGGGTATTTCATGTTTTTTCTAGGTTTTCAATTTTTGCCCAGTTTTCACTAGGTTTTAGATGTATGCGTTTTTTTGCTTCTGTGAGATACACATATTTGCTTATTGTGCAGGCTCAAGTTTTCTTCCACGAGAGGTTTAGTTGTGCCTCTCTAAAAGTAACAAAAAAAATACATTTTTTTGCTTCCATGAGAGGCACAATTTTGATTCTTGTGGAGGCACAGTTTTCCTTCCGCAAGAGGCACAATTGTTCCTCTCGAAAAGGAAAAAAAACTCTTTTCTTTTTTTTTCTTCCATGAGAGGACTGCCTCTCGAAAAGGAGAAAATGTGTTATTTGCTTCTGGTGGAGGCTGCTTCCGCGAAAGGCACAACTGTGCCTCTTGGAAAGGAAAAAATGCGTTATTTTTCTTTCGCAAGAGGCATAGATTTGCTTCTCGTGGAGTTACAAGTTTGCTTTCACGAGAGGTTTAGTTGTGCCTCTCGAAAAGAAAAAGAAAAACATGTTTTTTTTTGCTTCCACGAGAGGCACATATTTGATTGTTGTGGAGGCACAGTTTAGCTTCCGCGAGAGGCACATATTTGCTTCTTGTGGAGGCACATATTTACTTTCGCGAGAGGCACCGTGGTCCCTCTCGAAAAGGAGAAAAACATTTTATTTGCTTCTCATGGAGGTTGCTTCCGCGAGAGGCACAACTATGCTTCTCGGAAAGAAAATATGTGTTATTTTTTTTCTACAAGAGGCATAGATTTACTCGTTGAGGCACATATTTGTTTCCTCGAGAGGCAATGCGGTGACTCTCGCAAAAGGGAAAAAGTGTGGGAAAAAAAATGCTTCCGACTCATTTTTTCTTCATCCGTTTTTCCCGTGAAAAAAGTTCATCGAAACCTATTAACATGAGATTTAGTTTCAAAGATCTCGACACGAGAAATCCAATGATGAAAACTGTTTAGAATTTGGACGCACAATTTAAGATATATTTTTGAATAAATGAATCTGTGTAAAATATAAAAAAAACTCTTAGTTTGCAACAATGACGCACATGCAATGCGTTACTTAGAAGGTGAAGTGACCTTTACAAGGGCACGCTTTAATTAAATTTACGGAGACATAGGGTGCGATGCAGCCTACTCGCATGTATGTTCATGACCGCCAGAGCGCGTGCAAGACCAAGTCTTCTATGCCGCCAGCACATTCGGTTTCACGATTTTGTGGGACAACTAACTCTATAATGGCTCAGAGAGCGTTGCATTTTACCCCTGGGCATTTTCTGTAACACAAAAATTATTACTTCCTCCGATTCATATTGATTGTCGTTCAAATAGATGTATCTAGCGCTGAAATACGTCTATATAATTAATTTTAGCGACAACTAATATGGATCTGTGGGAGTCCTAAATGTGTTCAAAAAGCCAGAAAAAGAATTTTTCATAGATGTTGTGGCCTAAAGTGTATAGGCGTAAATATTTTTATAACAATGACAATTTACAACCTACAACAAAAAAAAATCTCTGTTTATAGAAAAAGTCATTTTTATCCAAACAAACACAAATATTATCCATTTATGATATCTTACATTTTACAGGAATTTTGGGATTTATTAACTAGGCGCCATCCGGATGCAGTAAAAGAAACATCAGCCGCCTTTTCAACCGGCCGCATGATCTGGACGCTCCTAGTTGTTGGATGAAGTCAACGCAAACAACATGGTTCTCTCTTCTTTCTTCTGCGCTCGAAGCTCGCAGCAGAGCCGCTGGGTTGCAGCACTGCCGCCTTGTTCGTCGGCACCGGGCTTTGGAACGGGCACTCGTAGCACGCGCTCCCTCACAGTGTGAGCAGCCTCCATCGACGGGATGCTCGCAGCAAACAATGGTGTTGCGGCATCGACGACGAGCTCAGAAAGCACCGGCGAGATGGCTTGCAGAAGCATGCGCGTGGACGACTACCGACTATACTAGTTTGCAGCACCGCCGGCGGTATGGCAGCATCTGGCCAACGATGATGTTGCAACACCGGTGACGAGGCTGGTCTGCAGCATCACCGGCGGCGTGGCAGCATCTGCCAGTACCGATCGCCACCGCCCTTGCAGCACCCATGGCGTCGCACCACCGGCGTGCTCGCAGTAAGGTGGTATTGCAGCGCCGACGGGGAGCTCTGAAGGGCTGGCAACACGAGCGGCCGCTTGCAGCACCCCCTCCCCCCATCTTGCAAGACGATGCCTCCTCGCTGAACTCGCAGCACCTGTCGGACTTCGCAGCTCCCACTCAGCTTGAAGCATCACCGGTGGCCCATGGTGCTAGATCCACGAAACATGGAAAAAAGGGAAGCAGGGAGGAAGGTGGAGCTCGTAGCACCCACATGGCCAACTCCATGCAGCCTGTGGAGCCTCCCAGGATTGCAACAGCAAGATCTGCCGGCGGCGGCCGCCGCCGTCCTCGTCTAATACTCTAATTTGATTGGGCCTGTCGTTGACTCGATTGGGAAGGCTGAGAGCGACGCTGGGATGAAAATTGGGGGGAGTGGTCGAGATAAGGATGAGGAAGATGGACGCGTGCGCGGGCCCATGAGGCGCGTATCAATGCACAGGAAGCTGTTGGCGTGGCTGTGTCTACAGCGGCCCTGAATCTAATCAGTTTCCACGGTGCGATGGGGGCACGATCGGATGGCGTGCGACGCGGACGCTGCCGCGACTGCGTGCATCCGGATGAAACGAAGTGTTTCCCATTTATTAATTAGATATATGGCATGGTTTTGTCCTTCTTAAAACAAGCCTAGAGACGGGTAAAGGGCTACCACACACGGGTGATAGCTTTTTTTTTGAGACAAACAGCGCCCTTTATTTAAGTAGAAATGTTGGTAGGAATACAAAGGCTAACATTTGCCTCGAGGAGCCAAAGATGGCGCCTATAGGATGTAAAGTAGTCGCATATCTAGCTATGTGATGTGCCTCCTTATTACATCTGCGCTGTTCGTGGCTAAATTCACTAGCCTGAAACTGTGTATGTCGGGTTTGAATCTCCTTCAGAACCATACAGTAGCCTCCCATCTGGATGGGTGCATGAAGATCATTGATGATTGTCAGACAGTCTGAAGCTATCTTAATTAAGCTTGCGCAAACCGAGATCGTCAGCAAGAACCAGGGCTTCTCGGCATGCATAGGCCTCGAGAGTGGCCGGGTCCGTCACTCCTTCAAAACTACCGCTGAAGCCCCCTAGAAAAGCCCTTGGTCATTGATGTCTACTATACAACATTCTTCTTGTAGACGTTGTCGGGCGTCCAAGTGCAGAGATTTGTAGGACAGTAGCAAATTTCCCTCAAGTGGATGACCTAAGATTTATCAATCCGTAGGAGGCGTAGGATGAAGATGATCTCTCTCAAGCAACCCTGCAACCAAATAACAAAGAGTTTCTTGTGTCCCCAACACACCCAATACAATGGTAAATTGTATAGGTGCACTAATTCAACGAAGAGATGGTGATACAAGTGCAATATGGATGGTAGATAAAGGTTTTTGTAATCTGAAATTATAAAAACAGCAAGGTAACTAATGATAAAAGTGAGCGTAAACGGTATTGCAATGGTAGGAAACAAGGCCTAGGATTCATACTTTCACTAGTGCAAATTCTCTCAACAATAATAACATAATTGAATCATATAACTATCCCTCAACATGCAACAAAGAGTTACTCCAAAGCCACTAATAGCGGAGAACAAATGAAGAGATTATGGTAGGTACGAAACCACCTCAAAGTTATCCTTTCTGTTCTATCTATTCAAGAGTCCGTAGTAAAATAACATGAAGCTATTCTTTCCGTTCAATCTATCATAGAGTTCATACTAGAATAACACCTTAAGACACAAATCGACCAAAACCCTAATGTCACCTAGATACTCCATTGTCACCTCAAGTATCCGTGGACATGATTATACGATATGCATCACACAATCTTAGATTCATCTATTCAACCAACATAAAGTACTTGAAAGAGTGCCCCAAAATTTCTATCGAAGAGTCAAGACAAAAACGTGTGCCAACCCTTATGCATAGGTTCATGGGCGGAACCCGCAAGTTGATCACCAAAACATACATCAAGTGGATCACGTGATATCCCATTGTCACCATAGATAAGCACGGCAAGACATACATCAAGTGTTCTCAAATCCTTAAAGACTCAATCTGATAAGATAACTTCAAGAGGAAAACTCAATTCATCACAAGAGAGTAGAGGGGGAGAAACATCATAAGATCCAACTATAATAGCAAAGCTCGCGATACATCAAGATCGTGCCATAAAGAGAACACGAGAGAGAGAGAGAGATCAAACACATAGCTACTGGTACATACAATCAGCCCCGAGGGTGAACTACTCCCTCCTCATCATGGAGAGCACCGGGATGATGAAGATGGCCACCGGTGAGGGATCCCCCTCCGGCAGGGTGCCGGAACAGGCTCCCGAGAGGGTTTTGGTGGCTACAGAGGCTTGCGATGGCGGAACTCCCGATCTATTATTCGCTTCGATGTTTTTAGGGTATATAGAAATATATATAGGCGAAAGAAGTCGGTCGGAGAAGCCTCGAGGGGCCCACGAGACAGGGGGCGCGCCCAGTAGAGGGGGGGCGCCCCCCACCCTCGTGGCCACCTCGAAGCTTCCTTGACTTCAACTCCAAGTCTCCTAGATCGCTTCCGTTTCAAAAATAACACTCTCGAAGGTTTCATTCCATTTGGACTCCGTTTGATATTCCTTTTCTTCGAAACACTGAAATCGGCAAGAAAACAACAATATGGGCTGGGCCTCCGGTTAATAGGTTAGTCCCAAAAATAATATAAAAGCGTATAATAAAGCCCATAAACATCCAAAACAGATAATAAAATAGGATGAATGCTTCATAAATTATAGATACGTTGGAGACGTATCAGTCATCTTGGCGAATAACACCAACGGCACCCTTGTTTGCCGATTTGGACACCGCCCCATCTGCGTTAATCTTGGTTGTTCCTACCGGAGGTGGGATCCAACGATCAAGTCTATTCACCCCAGCAAAAGGTGCAGCCGTTGGTTTGCTTGTAGCCAACATATTCAGGTCCTCTATATATCTCTGTATGAACATATGGGTGGATAAAGGACTCTGAAATTCTTGCTCATGTATGGCCTTCCGCCTGACCCACCATATGGCCCAAAGTGTTACAAGAACTTGCACGAACTATTCACTTCCAAGAGAGTTGCTCAGGCCAAACAACCATAATTTAGCATCAGTGGTTTCATCAGCAATCAGAGGTATGGGGGTGTCATCATCTCGAAGTGCCCATACAGATTTTGCCATGTCGCAGTCTAACAGGGCAGGTCTCCAAGAGTCTGTCCCTGCTTGGCATATAACACACGTCGCTGTGGTCGCCATATTTCGTCGAGCTCGTTCCTGTCTTGTAGGGAGAGACGACCGTGCTAACCACCAAGCAAATGTCCTCAGTTTAGGAGCTACCTTGACAGGTCACAACTTCCTCCAATTATTCTCCTCTTGCTTTTTTATCTGAAGCTTCTGTTTCCCCTTTTAACCATGCCTCTCGCCTTTTCTTTGTCTCGATAAAAAGTCTGTACACGGAACGAATAGTGAAAGCTCCAGATTTTTCATAGTTCCATGCCCAAAAATCCTGCTGAGGAACATGCGATATTGGAATCTGTCGGATCACCTCTATGTCTTTTGGCAGGAAGTTGGCATGCAAAGCTTGCAGGTTCCACGTCCTGGTGGCCGTGCACATCAGTTCAGAAACAGACTCCGGCGGGTCCGCTGCCGTACAACAGATTGGCCTCATGTTGTAATCACGTGGGAGCCAATTCTCATTCCACATATTTGTACTTGTCCCATCTCCTATTCGCTTGATCAATCCCATCTTCAGCATGTCCGGTCCTTCACAGATCGAGCGCCAAATCTGAGATGGGTTTACGCCCACATCTGCTGATAAAACATCCCCGTCTGGAAAATTCATTGCCTTGAGGATGCGTGCACTCAACGTGTTTGGGTCTTGAATCAAGCGCCATGCCTGTCGTGCGAGAAGTGCAAGATTGAAGATCTCCGTGTCTCGGAATCCAAGACCTCCCTTGTACTTAGGCATCGTCATGTCATCCCATGCTACCCAGGCAGTCTTCCGCTCGCCCGCTTTGCTTCCCCACCAAAATTTCCAAACAAGTGAGGTTCTGTGTTGGCATAAACCCCTTGGTAGCTTAAACAAGGCCATAGAATAGGTCGGTATTATTCCGCAAAAAAAAAAAAAGAATAGGTCGGTATCGCTTGAACCACGGACTTGATCAAAATTTCCTTTCCACTTCTTGTAAGGCACTTTTCAATCCACCCTTGTACATTTTTCCAAATGCGATCTTTCAAATAGGAAAATGCCCCATTCTTGGACCGGCCAAAACCAGATGGTAAGCCCGCTCATTCAATGACTCTGCTCTGGACGTTAAGCGTGTTCTTTACTGCTACCTTGGTCACCTCCGGACATCTTTTCCCAAAAAATATGGACGACTTATCCGCATTTATTTGCTGCCCCGACGCCTGGCAATATGAGGTCAAGATGTCTCTCAGAATAGTGACCTGCTCCACCCACATGGCCAACTCCATGCAGCCTGTGGAGACTCCCAGGATTGCAACAGCAAGATCTGCCGGTGGCGGCCGCCGCCATCCTCGTCTAATACTCTAATTTGATTGGGCCTGGCGTTGACTCGATTGGGAAGGCTGAGAGCGACACTGGGTTGAAAATTGGGGGGAGTGGTCGAGATAAGGATGAGGAAGACGCGTGCGCGGGCCCACGAGACGCGTATCAATGCACATGAAGCTTTTGACGTGGCTGTGTCTACAACGGCCCTGAATCTAATCAGTTTCCACAGTGCGATGGGGGCACGATCGGACGGCGTGCGACACGGACGCTGCCACGACTGCATGCATCCAGATGAAACGAAGCGTTTCCCATTTATTAATTAGATATATGGCATGGTTTTGTCCTTCTTAAAACAAGCCTAGAGACGGGTAAAGGGCTACCACACACGGCGATAGCTTAGGGGTTTATACACCGCTCCTGGCGCGTTAGGCCGCTGCCGCCAACACGAGCGTGCATTGGGCTTGCCCATCGAGCGACAACGCCCAGCGATTTGAGCAAGCACTCTGAGGGAATGTTCATAAAATTACAAACTGTTCCATCGTTCCAAAAAATGTTCACATATTATTAATATTTTGAGAAACACACGCAAAAGCCATAAGCTCTCTCACCTCATGTAGTAGCGACCACATAAGGATTACACTAAATTATAGACAACCATATGTCTTAATTTTCTTCATGTGGATCCCCTCCAGACGCTCGGCAGAAAACCTGCAAAATTTTGTGATATTTGTCCTATTAAACACACAATCATTCCGCCAGTTTCAAATAGTCCAAAGTAATGTAAAAACTCTCAAGCGAATTTATGCCGCTGTATTAGGCTCTACTCCACCTAACCAGTTACCGAAAAGATTAGAGATACTATTAGGTGAAGTTACGTTAAAGCACACATGTATTGTTCTCCGTAATAACTTGGCTAATGGGCATGTAAAAATTAGTATTGAACCGCCACTAGTAGAAAACAGGGCATTTGTCCCGGTTCGTAAGGGCCCCCCTTTAGTCCCGGTTCAAACACGAACCGGGACAAATGGTCCTCCACGTGGCCGGTTCGCCAAGCCCAGGTAGGGGGGCCTTTGGTCCCGGTTGGTGGCACCAACCGGGACCAAAAGGCATCCACGCGTCAGCATTCCAGTGGCTGGGATTTTTTTTTTGAAAGGAGGGGGGGTTGGGGGTTTGGGGGGTTAATTTAGGTGTTTCATATATTGTGTTAGCTAGCTAATTAATAGAGAGAAGTGTCCTCTTTTATGTCCGTGCTTGGTCGACGCTACGTACTATATACATAAGTGATCGAGAGAACCATTGAGTACAGAAGTTCGTCATGCATAGCGAGAGAAGTGATCGATCGACCTCTCCTTCTCCGAGAGATTGGTCGAACAACAAGTTTTCGTATCATGTATCCGATGCTACTGGCTACATACATGTACAATATGTATAAGATCTCTTAATTACAATCTCCTAGCAATTGAAATCAACTTCCACATGGTATTCTCCGGCTTTATTGATGACGTGGTCAAGAAAGAATCCCGCCAATTCCTCTTGAATTGCTTTCATGCGATCTGGTTCTAGGAGTTCATTCCGCATCTGCCATGTCTAATTTGAAGAAGGGAGTTAATTAATGCATATATATGAATGAAACTCAACAGAAATGATGGTGTAATAAAATGAAATTGTGAATATTATTGCTTACGCACTTCATATTGTCTTTGAGAGTAGCCCCGCTTGTATTTCAAAGTCGCGTTGTGGATGAACTCGCACACGTAGTATCCACAAAAATCATTCCCTTGTTCCTGCCACAAGCACTTTACGAGAAATAGAGGTCAATCAAACTGATAATGAAGCATTATAAATGGCATTGATGAAAGTATAGCTATAGAATCAACGGGAGATGCACGCAACTAGCTAGCCAGTAGTACTTACTTTCGGGTATGTATATCGTAGCTCCTTCGGCAGTCCTGGAGCTTCTGCGGTGAACTGTTTCCAAACCCTGCAAGACAAAGAAAATAATAATTATTACTTGAGATATCAGGAGATGAACAAAAAGTTGCCGATATGGTGCGATAATGATTGATTGAACTTACTTGTTGAGCAATTCAGTCATGTCCGCATAGGTTTCAGGATCTTTCCGTCTCGAGTCTAAGACGGTTACTAGTCCCCGCTCAAGCTTAATCTCCAGAAAAACATAGTGGTACCTGCGCACGCATGCATAACTCATCAATTACATTACTATAACCTCGCTCGAGTAATAAGGGAAACCGAATATGCACACGACAGTAACACTCACTTGCCGTTGTAAGAAAAGAGTATGGTCTCTTTGTTTTGATTTTTGATCAACGATCGTAGCAAGTTGTCCTCGGCCTCTTTGACGTCCTTTTTAACTAGAAATTCATCTATGATATTTGTGTTAATGAACCCAATATCATAAATTTCTTGTTTTTTGCACTCGACGATCTTCAATCTGCATAATATATTGAGGATAATTAATTATAAATACATGCAATGAAAGAGCCGAGCTATATATAGAGACTTAATGACAGAAATAGTACTTACAGACAGTAGCAAAAGACCATTAGTTTATCGAGGGCCTTTTGATTGAAGAACGCGAAGAACTCATCAAATGGAACAGTCAATAGATCAGTTGCAACGAGGTCGTGCTCCTCTTTAATATTCAGATACAAAGCATTCGTCCCCCCAGACTCTCTGCATGTTTTCATATATCAAAATCTTCGCATCATTGTTGTCAGAGATTTTTCATCTTTGACGAGAGGCTTCCCATACTCGTATCTGTGTTCGTCCGCCTCCAAGAAATCAGGAAGTTGATCGTCAGGCATGTAATCTTCAAGATTGCCATAACCGGCCACCATTCCCGGAGCATTAGCGACGATGTTGCCGCTAGACACATTGAGCGGGGGGCACGATTGGTTTGCTTGTTTGCCGAGCTGGTCATTTTTTTCGCAGCTGCTCGTTCTCTTGACCTTAGATGTCTGACAGTACTTCCCGACCGCTCCGCTTGGAGATATGTCTGTTCAGTAATGCACTCATAGTTGGTTCTCGGCGGAGACTTTGCCGGTTTCCTCAGGGCATCGAGAGTGCGCTTTGCTTTCACTGGATCTACCTTCTCCTCTGGAGGTGGATGTCTCTTTGCTTTCACCCCTTCAAAGAACTCCTTCACGTGGGTCCGCACGATCGTATCGTTTCCTCCTCGGTCCTCTCGTATGGTAACTTCTCTAGAGGCTTGAGAGGTGGACCGTATCTGTATTGCCTCCTGCCTCTGGTTGTGCTGCTAGACGCCAGAGCAGACGGAACAGCTGCGACGTCTGTCTTCTTTCGTGCTTGCTTACGAGGCGGAGGAGAAGGAGTACGACGCGCCGGAGCAACCGGCGCGGCGGCTGGTCTCTTCCGCCCTTGCTGGCGAGGCGGAGAAGGAGGAGGCTACTGGCTGCTCGGGAGCGCCGGCGCAGGCGGAGAAGGAGGCGGAGTGCCACCACGCGCCGGAGAAGGAGGCAGAGTGCCGCCATGCGTGCCTTGATCGTCACTCGCCGGAGGAGGAGGCGATGGAGGAGGCGGAGTGCCCTGACTCGCCGGAGGAGGAGGAGGAGGCGGCGGAGGAGGCGGAGTGCCCTGACTCGCTGGAGGAGGAGGAGGAGGCGGAGGCGTCCAGTTCGGAAGGTTGATGAGCTCCTTCCGCCATAAGCATGGAGCCTTCAGAGCAGAACCCAGCCTAGTCTCCCCTTCACTGGTAGGGTGGTCAAGCAGGAGGTCCTCAAATCCCTCCGTTATTTCATCCACCATCACCCTATCATATCCTTCTGGAATCGGCCGGCAGTGATAAGTTGCTCCGAGTCCTTCTAGAATCTTTGCAATTGGGGTACAATCCTTTTTTGTGGTCCTCTAACATGCGATCGAACTTCAGCTTCTCCTTTTGACTTTCGCATTGCGTCCTTGCATCGACAATGGCCCGGAGGAGATCATCATCATCGGGCACATCGTTTGGTTCCTCTTGATCTTCAGCAGCTTCGCCTGTTGCAGCATCATCGTGCACATCGTCTGGTTCCTCTTGATCTTCAGTAGCATCACCGTATTCAGGGGGCACATAGTTGTCATCGTACTTTTCTTCTTCGCCGTCTTCCATCATAACCCCTATTTCTCCGTGCCTCGTCCAAACATTATAGTGTGGCATGAAACCCTTGTAAAGCAGGTGGGTGTGAAGGATTTTCCGGTCAGAGTAAGACTTCGTATTCCCACATATAGGGCATGGACAACACATAAAACCATTCTGCTTGTTTGCCTCAGCCACTTCGAGAAAATCATGCACGCCCTTAATGTACTCGGAGGTGTGTCTTGAACCGTACATCCATTGCCGGTTCATCTGTGTGCATTATATATAATTAAGTGTGTCAAAAATCATTACAGAACATCATGAATAGATAATTAAGTGACCAAATTAATAGAAGTTCATCATCACATTAAAACCAAAGTACATACATAATTCTCATCTAACAACATAAAGCTCTGCAGAGCATCTAAATTAATTAAACCATACATTGAAACTATGTAAAACATTTCAATGCGAAAACAAATGCGATCATAATCGCAACCAATGTAACAACTGATCCAACGACATAATGATACCAAGCCTTGGTATGAATGGCATATTTTCTAATCTTTCTAATCTTCAAGCGCATTGCATCCATCTTGATCTTATGATCATCGACGACATCCGCAACATGCAACTCCAATATCATCTTCTCCTCCTCAATTTTTCTAATTTTTTCCTTCAAGAAATTGTTTTCTTCTTCAACTAAATTTAACCTCTCGACAATAGGGTCGGTTGGAAATTCCGGTTCAACAACCTCCTAGATAAATAAAATCTATGTCACATTGGTCGGCATAATTGTCATAAACAATAGATGAACCAATAGTTATGAAAAGATAATATATACCACATCCGAATCATAGATAGGACGAGGGCCGACGGGGGCGGATACCAAAACCATCGCACTATATAAGATGCAATAATAAAAGTAAGAAAATTATACAAGTATCTATATAAACATACAAGTAAGAATTTTTTTCCTTTCAGAAAGAAGATAAGAACAAGAGGCTCACCATGGTGGTGCCAGCGACGAGATCGGCGCGGGCGATCGACGGCGGTGAAGACGGGGACGGAACGTGACGGACCGCTAAACCTCGACAAATATTGAGGAAAATGGAGTTTGGAGGTCGAGCTTGAAGAGGAGAAAGCTTAAGTAGTGTGGCTCGGGCATTCCATCAAACACCTCGTGTGCATAGGAGGTGATGTAGAGCACCACAAAGCTCTCTCCTCGCCGGCCATGAAAAACAGAGCAGTGGGAGTGCTCTGCTCGTGGGCGAGGGGTATATATAGGCAATTAATTGGTCCCGGTTCGTGGCAAGAACCGGGACTAAAGGGCAACCTTTGGTCCCGGTTCAGGCCAACAACCGGGACCAATGGTGGTGGGCCAGGAGCGAGGCACATTGGTCCCGGTTCGTCCCACCAACCGGGACCAAAAGGTTCAGACGAACCGGGACCAATGGCCCACGTGGCCCGGCCGGCCCCCGGGGCTCACGAACCGGGTCCAATGCCCCCATTGGTCCCGGTTCTGGATTAAACCGGGACTAATGGGCTGACCTGGCCTGGACCATTGCCTCCTTTTCTACTAGTGCGCTTCATTGTGGTCGAAAAAAAGATGCAGTTTACTCTCATCACCTATGTTTTGTCAAATTGTACTTTGTTAGTCACTTCCTTGTGCACAAAACACATAAAATCTTTATCTTTGAAGGCATATTTGTTTCCAGATATGGATATACCGGGAAATTGGTCCAGCATTTATCAAGTCCACGTACATAGGTTTAAAGAAAAACACGCCTGAAACAGAAAGAGTCAATAAAAAATACATCTGGCTCATTAGGCAAGTTCACCTCCATCAACCTGCAACAAAATTGTGGCACCTCGGTTCAGAGCAACCGGTTTAACTTGCATTGCCAGCCCAGAGATCTAGTCTTCTGGCAACACACAACAACTTGATACAGAAAACAACTGTTTTATTGATGCTAGCGGAAACATAGGTTCGATATTGCATCAAGTAGCGAGGCCAAGCGGTACACACGGGGCAGCTGAATAGTATGTACATTATTTAATGAACATGAAGGGGTCTCGATCACGACAACTACGTGCAGCGGAACGACGACGAAGTGGAACTCCATAGCACAGGGACACCGATGTGGACACGATCTAGACACGGGAAGCACTCCGATCCGGTAAGACTTTCCTGAAATCTGGCATGACATGCCAGGTCAGTATATTGAATGTATTTGCAAGCTCACAACAAGTAAAAGCATAATGGCAATCAATAATATGACAATTAAGAAGCTTAAATGCAATGCGTCAACATACTACTCATGCAGTGAACATGCTCGTGCACCGAGTCCCTCGGACTCACTTACCAAATGGGTTACCTCGTAACCGACATCATCACAACGGTGATCACTCCCGGATCACAAACAATATCAACTTCATCAATACGGTGATCACTATCGGATCACAAACGAAACCAATTCTTTGGTTTACACAACAACGACCATCTCAAGGTCTCAACGATCTCATCACATAACTAGTGCAACAGTGTATCTTTAGTGTGCAAGATTAGCTTATTTATGTTGGCCCATGGTGTGACCTACTTATGAGCTGTGTCCGTAACCGGGGACACGGCTATCGGTAGATTTAATAAACACTCTGCAGAGGTTAGTACACTGTACCCACACCACGGAACCCATGGCCTCACACTCCCATTCGGGTGGACCAACGACATTCCGACAGAAACCTCCCATTGCCATGATACTCTCTCGACCACTCCGAGCAAGTCCCCTCTGGGCTAAGTCATGGGTGGCCCCGATGCCTACCAAAGACATCCAACGGACACCGTCGTGGCAAAACAAATCAATGGTCCCAAGCAGGGACAAGGTACCATAACAACAACGGGCACACAAGGTTATGTCTGCTTACCAGGCCAGTGTACCGCATGCCCATAACCTTCCCTCGCTGGAGGCACTGACCAGAGGCATGACAACGGACCGAATAAAGGCCTTCCCATAAAGGCAGATGTGGTTGCACTGGGAAGCTTGATTCAGTGGCACCATGACCCGATCAACATTATGTCCAAGTTGAATATATCATCAGGTTTAACTTGAAATGGAAGAACTTCGAGTCATAGTATGCCATGAAAATGCAACTATCTGACATGCACTATATCCACATAACACTAAGGTAAACAGATCAACATCATAGAATCATTCTACTTGCACTACTAATCACTTTAAATCACTGGTTTCAACTTCACTAGGTTTTTATCTCATCATTTTTAGTTATGCCTTTAACATATTAAAATCAATAACTCATATATGAAAAATGATATCGATCATAACCAATGCATAGCCATACTACCAAAAATACTTCTACTGCCTCATACTAGTCCATGCATTCAAACACTATTGTAAACTAAGCACTTCAATCATGAACAAGTAAACTAGCATAAACATTATCCATTTAAATGATTAAATGCATGAAATAACTCATATTCAAGTTGGAAAAACATAAATATTGAAATGACACCATGCAAATATTTGTGTGGCTTGCCTAGCACAGAGGAGGGTCAGACTCCTCCTGGTTTCCTTCTAGGGAAGCTTCTCCTTCTAAAAATAAATAAAACAACAAAAATAAAACATCAACACTTCTGAAATTCACCAGAAATTCTAGACAATAGAGAAATATCTCAAATTTTGTGTGCTGCTAGAGAATTCCAAGGCAAACACAATGCAAAAAGAATCAATTCATTTGGACTTATGGTTAAAATTTATGGCCGGTCAAAGTTTCTTGTCAAAATTTGAATTAAATTCAAATAAAAAGAAAACAGGGGGGGTGACGTCGAAGACGTAACCAGCGGGGCACCACCACTCATACCGCTTCGGGCGTGGCTGAGAGGCTGACAGTGGGCTCGCGCGATCAGGTTTAGAGAGAGAGAGGGAAACAGAGGAGGGGTGGCGATGCACCGGCATTTCTCCGACGAGGAGAGGCCGACCGCCGATCAGAGAGGGAGGAATGGATGCGCAAGACCACGCCGAGTCTACACGTACCTGAAACACGACGAGAGGTGGCTGGAGTTGCTCGGAATCTTTGTCTCCGGCGGCGGCTGGGGTCGGGGTTCGTCGGATAGGAAGAAGACGGCGAGCTGAAGCGACTCCAGGGGCTTCAGCGGGGTCGCCTAGCTCCATTGGGTCACTACGAACGCGCCAGAGTGGTCAGTTGAGCTCGAGAGGCTCTGGAGGGGTGGGAGGCAATAGAGGGGATTATCGGAAAACTCCGGTCAGGAATGGCGGCCAGAGGCCTGCCCGGCCGGGCTGCGACTATCTACGGTGTCCTGGTGGTTGTGTGCGTGTGCTGCGATGCTTTGGGAGGCCGGGGAGGGGCTGTATTTATAGGAGAGGGAGGAGGGGGACTCAGGCTCCGTCGGAGTTCCCTGGAGACGGTGCCCGGCGACGAGAAGTTTCAGTGAGAGGGGGAGAAGAAGACATGGCTCACGTGGCCACTGCGGGCGAGCGGAGACGAGCACATGGCTCGGGTGGCAACGAGAACAGGGGCACGGGCGCACTGTACACTTGGGCACGAGCGTCGGGGGGAAGTTAAGGGCGTCGATACGATGATGGTGGCGAGGTTTGGCAAGGTGCGGCAAGCGGGGAAGCGAGCACGCGCGCTACAGAGTCCGCGGCGGGATCCAGAGCGCGTCGATTAGCAACCTGGCATCATGCACATGCATGGTCACCACATGAACTTTGGCATAGTGCCACGCCGCGCATTAAAATCATGTCTGGCGTGTAGTCCTTGATGGTTTGGGTTGATCCAAGGTCTTGAGTTGATCACAGGTCAACTGTGCGTGATTCTAGCATCTTGGCAAGTTTCTGGACAGAAGCTTGTGAGGGTAAATGGGAGAAATCTAGAAGGAGTTTAGGGATGATCTTTGGAGGTTAAGAGTTTCTTAGGAGGGTAATGAAGCCCTAAAAATTTCAGCTTCATTGGTTCAAGGAAAAATAAACTTCCTTTGTAAAGTGCATTTTCTGGTCAGAATAGAAAAGATTTTCTGTAGCAAAAATATTTCAAATAACTATGAAATATTTTTGCACAGGGAGGTGTGCCAAGGTACAAAGAATATTCAGGAATTTTCTCAGATTTTTGTGGGTAAGAAAAATGAGGGTTGTTTTGGAGCATATGTGACTGAAGTGGTTTTCAGAGAAGAAATGGATATTTTTCATTTATGAAAAATATTCCTATGGCCATTTTGGGATATACCAGAGAGGAAATGATGTGTTAGAGAGAGAGAGGTGAGTCACTTGGGTGAAAATCAAGGACATGCCCAAGTGATTAAGTCCAACTGAGTTGATTCAAAGCTCCAAATTCAAATCAAATGGCAATGAAATCCAGAAAAAGAAAAAAAGAAGAAAAAACCAGGATGTCACAAACATGCAGCCACTGTCACACCTTTCCCCAACCAGCGCACACCTGAACTGTATATTTAGGAGAACCGAACCTAATATTATACTAAAAAAATGCATCATTATGTTGTACAATATTATAAAGCGTTGGATATTGTAAGGCTAGAGGCTTCTCTTCAGCCAAGTATCCTCGCGGAATCTAGTTGTGCGCTCATTCCCAATAATAAATTTACCCATATTAAAGAAGGCGACCTTAGTTCTTATCAAGCCCTTCCAAAAGGGTAAATAATTCGGCTATATTCGTTACTTGCGCTAAAGTCTTGGAGTGTAGATATTTTTTATGGAATAACTGTATCCGCACCCCTCTTCCTTAGAGGGTAACCGATATAACCATTTGCTAAACAGACATTTATTTTTAACCTCTAAATTCTCAATGCCCAAACCCTCTTGGTCTTTTGGCCTACACAATATGTCCCACTTAGCTATCTTGTATTTTGTTTTATTCTCATCACTTTGCCAAAAGAACCACGATTATAAAAGTACAATCTTTTTCGTACCCCGTCGGGTATTTGAAAGAAAGAGAGCATGAACATCAGCCTACCCGTAAGCACACTCAAAAAAATATGGGCCTAACCCCATCAGACATAAGCGCATCCAAAGCAGAACAATACAAAGCAGAACAATTCATTTTTATAGAAATTCATTTACAAAACCAAACAATTATTCAAAGAGACACAACACCAGCCTCATATTTCTCACTTTTGCCATATCATACTCAATGAAAAGTTTAGTATCACGAGCATATTATAGAATAGAGACACCCCCATCCACGAGAACTAGAAAAAGGGACCTCATGCCACTTTGTTCATTATACATGCATGATATGTGAAGCATCACATATAGATCTTTGTTGTCCTACTTCACATAAATATGTTTTACATCCACGTCTAAACGCGGGAAACATGCATAGAATGCTTAATTCATTAGGTATCTTGTGATGCTACCGCCTGTGCCCTCATCAGTACCCTCTCGTACCTTGTGTTGTGCTATCCTGTGTGTACCTTTGTTGAACCTTGTGGTTGTGGTGGTTTGCTTTGTATATAAAGTGGGACGAAAGCCTTTTTCGGTATTCGTTATGTATACATGGTACATAAAGTATCACGTACGTAGCTAATGTCGATTGATTATTATGGCCCTCGCAACATATAAACGAGGTTCAAAGGATGTATGTATAGTATCCTCTTTAATTTTGCAAAATTATACGGTCCCCCCACGCCTCATATACCAAGTACCCAACAACGTCAATCTTTCTGATTCCATGACAGGTGGAGCTGGTGGTGTGGCTCGGTTTCATCAAGCGTTCCTTGGAGCATGGAGTAAGCCCCTACCAGGAGTGTCTGATCCTTTTGTTGCTGAGCTTTTAGCTCTCCGCGACTGGGTGATCTTTGCACAACTGCGTGGGTACTCACATGTGATAATGGAGGTTGATTGCTTGGAGCTTGTCAACTATGGAATTCATGCTGCATCTCTCGTTCGGTAGCAGTGCCTATCTTAAATGAAGTGGAGGATATCGTGTCAAGTTATACGTCGTTTCTGGTTTGTCACATTGGGAGGGAGCAAAACTTTCTGGCTCATCTATGTGCTCAGCGTGCCCGTACGCTTGAGGGTACTGATAGTTGGATTGATCGTAGTCCAGACTTCCTTCTTAGTAGCCTACGGGCAGATTGTAACCGAACCATTATTTCTTGAATAAAATCCCCTTTCGATGAAAAAAAAAACAACATCGATCGATCGGTCAACAACATGTCTGCGGTGCGCGCCGCGCGCCAATGACCGGAGCGGTGAAACAGCAAGCTCTGGGGACCCTGGCCACGGCCATGGACGAGCGCTAAAGCCGATTTTGACAACAACTACGCAAGAACAGACCCCGTCTTGGAAGCCAGCGTCATGCGTCATGACGTATTCATGAATGGTTTCTGAATCTTTCAAAGACCTGGTCGCAAGCAACATGAATATGCAAAAGAAACATAAATTAGATTTTCAGTTAAAAAAATAGTAATTCAAAGTTGAAAGTCCAAAGAAAAAACACTGAAGATGGGAGGGTGAAGCTATCAAAAGCTGCACACATCGATCATATCTAAGGTAATTTTCTTCTCGGCGTACGGCCATTTGGTTTAGCTCTGGGCCAGAGGATTTATGTATGATCTGTGAAACTGAGTGTAGACACACTACTTAATTAATATACACTCCTTTCACCCGCAAAAAAAAAATCAATTTTCAAAACGCAAGTCAATTGGACGGTCAGAAATCTGCATGTTCCCACCCCTGCGTGCCACAAATCCTCTCCCACTATCCTTGGGTAGTTGTTCCATTGGGTACATAAGTTTGTGTCTTATTTGCATAGAAGTCGAAAAACAGACCTCGTGCCACTTTTTTATTACAGTACATGCATGATACATAGAGTATCAGAATCTCCGATCTTTGTCCTCCTTAACGTAAATAGCAGTACTACGTTTTACATCCACGTATAAACGCGGGAAACATGCATATAGAACACTTAATTCGTCAAGTATACATGATACATAAAGCATCACGATACGTGTAGCTAGTCTCGGTTGATTATTATTATTATGGTCCTCGCAATTTATAAACGAGGTTAATTTCGCAAAAATATACCGTCCACGCTCGCCTTAAAAACCGACGACGTCGATCGATTAACAACGCGTCTGCTGCGCGCCGGTGGCGGTAGCGGCGAAACGGTAGGCCCTGGGGACCCCGGCCGCGGCCATTAACGATGGCGCCGACGTTGAGGCCGACGTTGACGACGACGAAGAAGAGACCCCGACCTGGAAACCGGGGTCGTTCGTCATAATGGTAGAGTTGTACTCTTCCTCGACGATGGTGTCCAGCTTCGCCGGCGTCCGTGGTTGGGGCACCCTGCCGGAGCCGGAGATTGGCTGCTGCCAGGGCGCGGCCTCGGAGAAGACGCCCTCCCTCTTGCGGGAGCGGGACGAGCTCCGGACGACCTGGAGCAGGAACGACGCCCTCTGGATACTGCTCGCCATCGTCGACCTCCCTCCTCAGTCCCTCTCTGGACGTGCGAAGTTCTAGCCACAGCTAGCTCCTGCAAGCCACACGCACGGCTTGAGCTTGACTGAGCTATGGACGGAACAAAGCGGGCGTGGCTTGCCAATAGACGAGCGGGGTGGCGTTTTTATAGCCCGCGCCAGAGTGCGGCAAGCGGTCAGAGAATTTTGACGGCGTACTGCACCGCACCGTCGAATCGGAGGCCGATCGTAGCTTCAAACGGAGGGAATGTCGCGCACGACAGCGTGCGGCGGTGGTGGGCTGGAGGGTCTACTTCCCCGTGCCCCGGCGACCAGGGCATCGCTCCACTGTTTACGCCTGTACATGCATGCATCCATGGTCATTGCACGCCATTGCTGCCTGATGGTGGCACCACGTACTGTGCTGTACATGGATGGACAGGTCTCAATGGACATCTCAACGTCGATGCACATATGAACGGCGTACGTGCACGCTCGGATTTAAAATCTTTTTTCGGAGGGTGACACACGTACGGCGCATAGATTTTCAGGGGCGGGCGGATGGGTCACCGGGGAATAATAACAGGTAAGTAAAGGTCACTGTCCGAAGCGTAAAGACGATGCATGTCTTGTTGCGCGCGCGCCCTGCCGCTCACGGCATCGCCGAGGCGGTCGCGGTCGACGTACCGTTTCCGGATAGACGACGCCGCGTGCCCGCAGAAGGCCGTTCGGCCAGCCGGGAATTTGTATGGACTCCGGTTAATGGCGTCGGGCGGCAAGCCGCCCAGAGCAGCACGGCGGCACACGTATGACCGGTCGTGTTAATCAATCGGCTGCCGCGCGCCCGTCCATGGAGGTGTACATACAAACGTAGACGCCCTCGCCGACGTATATGTGTATGAGATTTTTTACAGAGGTTGTTTGTGTTGTATCAAATTTTTTAGAGAGTGACTGCTTAAAATATGAGCTAAACACACAGGAGGTGCCTTAACTTGTCCTGCATGGCCAGTTTAGTGCCTAAAGTTGCAAAATACACGAAAACTGGTGCTTGAACTTGTCCGGTTATACAAATACGGGTGCCTCTATCTGTACGCACACATACCTCCAGCCTTGTGGCATGTTAGTGTGGCGATGACCTACCTATCAGTGGCTAAGAGTGCGAACATGCTGGGTGCTCCACGGGTGATGATTTATTTTGCAGAAACCCTCCTTATATTTTATTTAATCACGTAAAATAGGACCTCAAATACAACATATGGTAGCGAGAACTAAAATGAGAAGAAAAAACTCAACCTAGCTCCTTCGGGATAACTACCGCACCATCTGGTTAACCGGCTGAAATATGTCACGCGCACAACGCTTAGCTTAAAAGCTATCTAGACACTTTTCACGTATCGCTCTGCAATTTCCCTAATGCATTATCTATCAGTTTTATTTTTATTTTTCCAATTTCTTGTTTTGTTTCATCACACGTATTTTTTCCCATACAAAAAATACAACATGCAATTATTCCTCATTTTTTTTCCATTTTTGTGTAGTTTGAAGAGGTAGGCATGATCTTTTTCAAATTTTATGGCGCTTTAAATACTTGAACCTATATTAGAAATTATTTTATCAATTTATGTATGTTCATTCTGGAAAAGAAGCACTCAGACAATCATTGTTTATCCTCATTGTATTTCTAAAATATCCAATTATTAAAAAATTGACATCATAGTATTTTTAAACAATTCAACATGTATTAAAAAGTGTTGTGTTGAAATTTTAATACAATTATTTAACATGTTACAGAATAAATTTTGAATACATATTGAACTTTTTTCAAATGCACTAAAACTTTATTTAAGTATATGGCAGTTTAGTTTGTTATTACTCCATCGGATCCATATTAATTGATGCTAGTTTAGTACAGAGTTATTACAACTTTGTACTAAACCAATGTCAATTAATTTGGATCAGAGGGAGTACATTTCTTTTTTTAATACTAAAACTAATATGGAAATTAAAAAATAACTTGAAAAAATAAAAAATAAAAATTGTGCGGACTCATAGAAGCGCCATATATAAATAAAAATCTCTTCAAGAGGTACATAGCAACTGATGTGGATTTTTGGAGCACAGTGGCCCCTTAGCGCCTTTTTTTCGAAAGGCTAAAAACTGGAACTTAAAATTTTCACAAAAAGTTGATTGTTGTCACATGAAAACGTATGCATGTGCTCTAAATGACATTCAAATTTTGTTCAAAATTATGATACTCCCTCTGTAAACTAATATAAGAGCGTTTAGATCACTAAAATAGTGATCTAAACGCTCTTATATTAGTTTACGGAGGGAGTATATTATACCCTGCAAAAAATACAGAAATCCAAACAAAAAAAAACAAGCTGATTTATGCATGTATTTGTCTTTTTAGCTCACATACAAACACAGATTTTGAGGAAAATTCATACTGATATATTACACTTCTGTGTGTGCTTGCGCAAAAAAAATCAGATTTTTTTAGCTGTAAAAATCCGTTTCTTTGAACTTCAAAAAGAAGCGACACAATGTGCATGTGCTTTAATGCTACCTTTCGCATAGCAATGTGATATATATAGTTCGACCTCGTTAATTTTAGAGAGTAGAGTATGTTCTCGTGGACAACCTGGGAGTGCAGTACAATCTGCTATCACAAGGTCTCACTATCAATCCTGCCTCACGCAGTTTTTTCACTAATTTTTCACGTTTTCATACGTGATTAAATAAAACATGGGGGTTTTCTAAAAAACTCCTCACGCGCCGGCCACCTAGTGCATTCCCACTCTCAGCCACTTACAAGTGGGTCACTGCTACATTGGCATGCCACACGGGCTAGACATATGTCCAGATACGGATGGAGGTACCGTATTTGCACAACTAGACAAGTTCGAGCACCAATTTAATGTATTTTGCAACCTTAGGCACTAAACTAACCGCGCATGACAAGTTGAGGCACCTCCAGTGTTTTAACTCTTAAAATATCCAGCACTCGATAGTTAGAAAAATATCAGAGAGTACAATCTCTTGGGAAAAAAGTATACAGGTCATGAAATCGTTTGTGGTGTAATCAAACAGAGCTTGGCTTTCAATACACGAGAAAATACGTACACTGCTGCCCATGTTGCTAGAGCACGCTGCAAGAGCGAGAACAGTGTCCATTAGTGGTTGTATATTTAGGCACGAAAAAATATGTTAACTTACTAAATAAAAATTTGGCACATGAATGAACCTTGCTCATTTAATATGGCATCATCAGAACGGCAATTGATATCCATCAGTTCTTTCTCCTCTATGTGATTCTTCTTACCCTATTTCAATGTATCACCCATTAGGACACACTGCCCATCCGCTGATCGGTCTCCACTGACAGGCATGGAAAACCCGTCAGTGATATAGTACTTACAACTAATCGGAACCGTCAATGTTGAAAAGTCGGAGAATGCACAAGATTCAATAAAAAGGGTGACCGCTGCCAAGCACAATATGCAGCCGTTGAGTGGTGAAATGTTACCACTAAAAGACAACACCAATAAAGGGCCAAAAATATAGTCCGTCGGTGGTAATACTATCCACCACTAACGATTTGCATCAAGGGTGCGTCAGTCTTATTGCAATCAACCACTCGCAGTTTACACCAAGCGCCTGCCAACAGCAAATCTCAAGGCCATTCATCTCGAATCATTCTTTGCTTTATTCAATTATTTCTCCATTACAAGAATGGTCTTACATTGAAGGTCTAGGCACCTTCTGGTGGTGGAGGTGGCAGCGTTATGATGGGAACACGGTAACCTGCAAAATTTTTATTTTTTGCATCATAATGATGAACATGAGCAATTATAAAAAAGTGTGCACATATATCAACATCTCTGTGTGTGTGTGTGTACAAATATGACAATATACCAACCTGCACAATGAGTGTGTGTGTGCAACCCGTTGCCGCATTTATGTGTAACCGTAGCAAACTTGGATAGACTGATCACAGTCAGTTCGTGAGCGGTGAACCGATCACAGACGAAGTGGATGTCTTTCGAATCTCTTATTGTATCACAACATAGGCTCCCGTGTGACGGGAACGGGTCACCAAAGTTCTTTTCGATGTTATGCCAACAGTCCCGCATCACCTTCTTTTTATCAATGTGTCGGGGAAGCTGATCCACGAACACCTATGAGACCGGCGGACCGAGCCCCTTTCGGTTCGGCGGAGAGCGGAGGTCGCACGAAGAGCAGATCGAGGCGAAGCACATGAGCGGTTTACCCAGCTTCGGAGCTCTCCGGAGAGATAATACTCCTACTGTTGCATGTCTGAGTGTATTCAGTTCTTGCTCGGGAGCGTTGAACGCTACAGTACACTCTAGCTGCTAACGAGACCGAGCGTGTGTGTTTTTCTGGCTTCGAATCGAACCCCCCTTCTACGTTGCGCATGGGCCTCCTTTTATATGCTAAAGGGGTCACCGACAGGTGGCAACGTAGGCAAGGGTAAAAATGGAAAGGTGTTGCGGTTGGTACAACCACCTGTACAGTGTATCCTACCTAACCCTGACGGCAGGGGACAAAGGCATTAAATGCCCGTCTGCGTCGCCCAAACAGTGCAGAAAAGGACCGTCAGGGACGCCACCGTTCGCCACGATGGTAATCTTGTCAGCGTCGCTTGCCACCTCGCACCGCTGGCTGCTCAGCCTCTTGCCACGCGCGCCTGGGAAGGCCCTAGGGCGACATGTTGGTGGATGCGCTGGAGCGCGGGTGTAGAGTGGTAACCTGCCGCGGCAAGCGCCTTGCCGCGGCCGTTGTCTTGTCGCGCCCGGAAGCTTGTCGCTCACCAGGCCTTGCCGGGACGCGTGGCGCGTCACGGCAAGTTCCTTGAGATGCCTTGGTTGGCCTTCCCGGCAAGCTCCTCTTGCCGGGGCCTTGTCTCCTTGGCTTGAATACTTTGTTCTTGAATGGCTCCAAGGGAACCACGGAGGACCTTGGCGGTCGCCCGGCAAGCCTTGCCGCGGGGCGCTGCAACTGCCCGTGCACAAGTTCGGGATACTAGGGTACCCCTACTCTAGTACACCGACAGGAGCCCCCGGGCCTGGGCCACACACGGTGCCGAGCGCTGTTGGGCCAGGCCCAAAAACAGGGCACGGGCACGCGCGGCCTGGGTCACGCCGTATCTTACTCCGTATCCACCGCGCCCTCCCCGAACGGCACGCGTTGAATGCGGTATCGTGGGAGAGATCGTGGGTGGTTTCTTTATTCGGAAGGGCGAAACGTCCGCCCCCTCCCTCTTTCTCTTTGTCGCTGCTGGTCATGTCATGAGAACAATCTGTTAGAGCTGCGACAAGTTATCTTGTAATATAACTCTATTTTGGGTAGAGATTGCTATGTTATTTCCTTTACTTGATCCCTTCCTTTGTATGTTTTCGCCCTACGCTTTTAGGGAACTTGTCGGTGCAGGCACCTGGGCCGCGAGCGCTGAGTGCGGGACGTCAGCAGCCTGCTGGCGGTGCTGCTTCCGACAAGAAACCTTGTCGCAACTAGTCGCAGCTCACTTAAGTTGTTGAGCGGACTCGAAACAAAGTAAGGGCACAACTAGCAACGAGTTGGTTCCTCCGCGCACAGGTTTTCCATACAAAGCACGGTCGTTCGAGGAAGATAACTTAAAAATTTAAAACTGATTGCTCAAACTTTGGCAACTTAGCTTTTCTGTCGTTTGCTTCCCGGTAAGGCGAAACTTCCTTGAACGATGCTCAGTCCACACCACTATCTTCTCCTTTTCGCGCCAGGAGCCCCCGACAAACTTGTGGGCGAGGGAACCTTCGTTTCCTTTTTGAGAAAAAGAAAGAAGAGAAAATAAAGATATGAAGCCTTATGGCTCGTTATTGCTTACCGGGGGTAGGTGCTGCACAAAGTGTCAGATAACGCATGCAAATATAAAGTAAAAAGCATGAAATTGATAAGATGTGTGGAGCACATGAGCTTTACTTATGTACGGGGTCTGCGCCCGGCTTTGTACAAAGGATTACATGCAACATCGGCAAGACTTGTACAAAAGGTGGTTGCCGGAACAGGTTCCGGCAACCGCGCCCTATGGGTAAAACTTATGAAGATGCTCAATGTTCCAGGAGTTGCTCACCGGAATGCCATCTTCGGTCTCAAGGTGGACAGCGCCAGGCCTAGTGACTCGTTTCACCCGATAAGGGCCTTCCCACTTCGGCGTCAACTTGTTGGAATTCTTGGCGGACTGAACGCGCCGAAGAACAAGGTCGCCTTCCTCGAGACTTCTGGCATTAACTTTGCGGCTATGGTAGAGGCGCAAAGCTTGCTGGTATCGAGCAGCTCGTACAGCAGCCTGAAGACGGTCTTCCTCAAGGAGCAGCGCGTCATCTTGTCGCAGCTGCTCTTGCTCAAGCTCATCATAAGAGAGCACTCGAGGTGACCCGTATACGAGTTCCGTGGGGAGAACTGCCTCTGCTCCATAGACTAGAGCGAAAGGTGTTTGGACAGTGGCTCGATTTGGCGTCGTCCTGATCGACCAAAGAACCACCGGTAGCTCCTCAATCCAGTTCTTTCCGCACTTGCGCAGCCTGTCGAAAGTTCTGGTCTTGAGCCCGCGCAGCACTTCAGCATTCGCCCTCTCCGCTTGACCGTTGCTTCTCGGATGAGCAACAGAAGCGAAGCAGAACTTGGCGCCAAGATCTTGGATGTACTGCATGAAGGTGCAGCTCATGAATTGCGTGCCGTTGTCGGTGATGATCCTGTTAGGGATCCCGAAACGGCAAACAATCGACCTGAAGAACTTGACTGCTGACTGTGCTGTCACCTTCCTCACTGCTTCCACTTCCGGCCACTTTGTGAACTTGTCGATTACAACGTACAAGTATTCAAAGCCCCCGACAGCTCGGGGAAAAGGGCCGAGGATGTCGAGCCCCCAGACCGAAAATGACCAGGATAAAGGGATCGTCTGGAGAGCTTGAGCTGGCTGGTGTATCTGCTTGGAATTCTTCGTGCTGGGCCACTGGACTTGCCGCAGCTCACGAGTGAACGCAGGGCAACCTAACGCGTACAGCAAGTTGCCTGGTTCCCCTGGCGCATGCATGTCAACAGAGGGCCCAGCGCGCTTGTCGAATTGACGTCACACTTCTCTTCGGCGCTCGATGCGAGTACGAGCGTCTTCTTGCTGTCGTTCGTGAAGAACTTGGCACTGATCACGACGAGCTCGTGGATCTGATGATGCGGTGGAGTCGCTGTCGAGGTGGATCCGACGAGTCGGCGATCTTGGCCTTCGGGGTGGAGAGTGCATGGTGGTTGCACCCCCACCGGTTTCGTCGCCATCGGCTCGCGCCTGGCAGTCCTGCCATGGCAGCGATGTATTCGGCTGCCGCGGAGTGTCGCCGTTGGCGAAGCTGATGAGACTCTGAATGGTGGTCCTCCATTGGTCGATCTTGTCTTCCGTTGGAGGGTAATCCAGGAGCAGTTGAGCTCGCGCCAAAGCTTCTGCTGGAGTGGTGGGCGGCAGTGGCGAACGGTGCGAGGAGCGGGATATGCTCGGACTTCTAACTATGTTAGAAGGAGCAGTATCCCGTCCAGGCGACCGTGTCTCGCTCGTGCCAGCACGTTGGCGTGCATGCTGGTCTTAAGCACCCCGAGATCCACCAGATCGATCTTGTCCCAACGAACGTATGGTACTGCGAATACCATGACGCTGTCGGTCCTGAGCCTCCTGAGATGGGCGCGGTACATGTACGGACGCCGAGGTCTGCGCAGCCTTGTCCTTGGACCTGGCAGCATCGTGAGCTTCCTCGTCGACGTCCGTTCTTCCGCCGGCGTCTACCCCACCACCCGTTTGCTCCGGTGGTGGTGGAAGTGACGTGGACGGAGCAGCTGCCGCCGAAGTTTTCTTCTTCGGTGGCATGTCGATGAAGAAAATGAAGATCTGGCTCGTGTGAACGCCGGATCAGGTTCAAGCAATCTCGACGTCCCCTACCTGGCGCGCCAAAGATGTCGGGGAAGCTGATCCACGAACACCTATGGGACCGGCGGACCGAGCCCCTTTCGGTTCGGCGGGGGGCGAAGGTCGCACGAAGAGCAGATCGAGGCGAAGCACACGAGCGGTTTACCCAGCTTCGGAGCTCTCCGGAGAGATAATACTCCTACTGCTGCATGTCTGAGTGTATTCAGTTCTTGCTCGGGAGCGCTGAACGCTATAGTACACTCTAGCTGCTAACGAGACCGAGCGTGTGTGTTTTTCTGGCTTCGAATCGAACCCCCCCTTCTACGTTGCGCATGGGCCTCCTTTTATATGCTAAAGGGGTCACCGACAGGTGGCAACGTAGGCAAGGGTAAAAATGGAAAGGTGTTGCGGTTGGTACAACCACCTGTACAGTGTATCCTACCTAACCCTAATGGCAGGGGACAAAGGCATTAAATGCCCGTCTGCGTCGCCCAAATAGTGCAGAAAAGGACCGTCAGGGACGCCACCGTTCGCCACGATGGTAATCTTGTCAGCGTCGCTTGCCACCTCGCACCGCTGGCTGCTCAGCCTCTTGCCACGCGCGCCTGGGAAGGCCCCAGGGCGACACGTTGGTGGATGCGCTGGAGCGCGGGTGCAGAGTAGTAACCTGCCGCGGCAAGCGCCTTGCCGCGGCCGTTGTCTTGTCGCGCCCGGAAGCTTGTCGCTCACCAGGCCTTGCCGGGACGCGTGGCGCGTCATGGCAAGTTCCTTGAGATGCCTTGGTTGGCCTTCCCGGCAAGCTCCTCTTGCCGGGGCCTTGTCTCCTTGGCTTGAATACTTTGTTCTTGAATGGCTCCAAGGGAACCACGGAGGACCTTGGCGGTCGCCCATCAAGCCTTGTCGCGGGGCGCTGCAACTGCCCGTGCACAAGTTCGGGATACTAGGGTACCCCTACTCTAGTACACCGACACAATGAGGCAGTGATCTACTGCATGGCCTGCTCGTGCATGGCGTGGACAAGAAGAGATAGCCACAAGGACTAGGAGGCTTAACACTCTAGCTACTTTAGCGTTGTTCATGTTTTATGTTGTGTAGTACTGTCGGTATGTGTTAATGCAGCACTTCTGCACCACTCAGCATCTATATATAGCAGCCATAGTGCAAGTTTTCAGACTCCCTTTGCTCATAGATGGATTAATTGGACTACTTTTAATTAGTTGAGAGATATATGATTTGGATATGTTCTAACTTAATGTAGGCACATCTAACTCTTGTATATCAAATTGTTGGTAATGAGTAAGCGGATGCGACCAATTAATTGTTTGCAATGGAGTAGTTGATTTCAATCTCTTAATAGATATATGTGTATACAACTTGGATATGTTGTTATTTAATGTAGGCACGTATGCGTTCTCGTAGTATCAAATTGATGGTAAAGGATACCTCTAACTAAATGTATCTAGGTGCATCCAGTTCCTGTGTCAAATTGATGGTAAAGGATACGAAGATGCATGCAGCCAATCAATCTATCTATCTACTCCCTCCGTTCCTAGCAGGGTTACCAAGGCACATAATTATATACAAGTTATGACAAAATTACCTTTGGCAAATTTGTTGGTTAGAGGCAAGTAAGGACATCTTCAACGGCAACCTACAAACTTCCTTTCGCATCCGTCCACGGACAGAGGGAGGGGGGGGGGGGGGTCGCGGACATAGATGAGGGAGACCGTCATCCAACGCTGCCCGGATACATTTCCAACACTTATGCAAACACAGCAGACTTCATATAAACAAGACGAGAACATTTACATTTTGGACATATTTTAAGAGTCAATTACACCACAGGTGTCCGAACTTGACGAGAAAAGTCAATTTGGTACTAAAACTTGTGGATACATTGAACCAGTGATAGAACTTGGCTTGGGCGTGCGTCTACAGTGCTAATCACATCTGTATAGATACATGATGCTGACGTGGTACACCAGCATGGCGCGGGGCCACTCGTAAGTGAATGGGAGACGGGGCAAAGGAGTTTGGCCTGGTTTTTATTGCAGAAAACACCTCAAAATTCTTTTTTGTCATGGAAAAACCCCTTGTTTTTTTTCTTTTTCTAAAAAAAGCTCAGAAACATATCTTTGTCTCTATGACCCTTGGGGTCCACCCGTCAGGAAACAGTATGAAGAAAGTTAATATAACTTTTTTTGTTAGCCATGGGTCGAACAAGCCAGCTCAAACCAACAACACTGGCATGCTAGCCATAATATCCTATGAGCAGACAAGCACATGGGCTTGTTTTTTTTTTTTTGAGAAACCGTACATGGGGCTTAGGCTGCACTGCTGCAGTTACCACGGCCCATTTTTCACATGTTTGTTTCTAAATTGAAAAATACTGTTATAATTAACATTTATTGTTTTAGTTGTATATATTTATATATTCAAATAATACATTAACCATTTTTAGAATTACAAAAATAATATTTTAAATGATAGTTTTTCGCTCAAAGTGAATATATGTATATAGCATTAAAATACATGAATAAATGAATGTTTTTTTTCTGAATCATGAAAAAAATTCATAATTTATGTAAAATATTATAATTAATATATATTATTAAAAATATAAATATTACTTTAGGTATGTAAACATTTTTAAATTATCGTTTATATTTATAGAATTACACGAATATTATTTTAAATAAGAACATTTATTAGAATCGTACAAAGATTATTTAAAGTAAGATATTTTATAAAGTACATGAAGATTATTTTAAATAATATATTTCCTTTGTATTTAAATTATTATAATTTATATAATACAACATAGTTCTATTTTTAATATTTTTTTGAGGAACAATAGAACATAATTCTAAGAAAGGAAAAAACTAACATTTGAAAAATAGGGCGTGGGGACAGACGGCCATTTAAGCCTTATGTACGTGCTTGCCTATAGTTCATTAGGACTAGCTATCCAATTTCGACGGCAAATTATTCACGGTCTGGTGACTAGCCTGGTTTGCCAGTGAGCCATTTCTCGTCCGTTCGAACTTCCCTGGCGTGTTATTTTTCATATTAATTTCCTCCGCGTAATGCATCCTGACAGGGGCCCAATGGTTATACAGATTTATAGTGTTGTTTTAATTTTTAATGAAAAATTTGAGGGGCTTTTTGTGAGAAAACGAAATTCATAGCGTTTTTGTAAAAAGAAAAACATGCCAACGGCCTCGTCTACTCCTCCCAGTCACTGACGGGTGGGCCCCGTGCCATGCTGGCTCACCACAACAGCAGCATGTACGTATACAAGCATGATTAGCACCGTAGATGCACACCCAAGCCAAGTTTTATCACCGGTTCAATGTATGCTGCAAGTTTTAGCACCAAACTGATTTTTCTCGCTAAGTTTAGACACTGTGGTGTAATTGACTCTATTTTAACTAAAAAGGTAAAACTATCTGCACTTACAGTCGCGCGGAGTTCCATTCCCACGACACGGATAAACTACACTAGTCTACGACCGGCCGCAACGGATCTCTTTGTCTACCCAATGCTTGGCAGCCTGCTCATCACACTGCCGGGAGTCAAGGCATATTCTTTCCCCGTATCTTCCCTATGTCCGGCTGAGCCGCTCATCGGGGTGGCAAAGAGTGTGCTTAAGCCGGAGTGGAAGGGTGCTTCCGTGGAGCCCAGACGGATGCCTAGGATGGTTTGAGATAAAGTACCGAACATGTCACCTGCTATACAAGCCGGCGACGCGTTGGCGGTGGCCTTCCTAGCACCCAAGCGGCATCGCCTGCCGTGTTCTATTTTCCTTTGATGTTGGCGGCGGATGCGGTTGCGCTGGCCACCGACTCTTCGATCTCCGCACAATCGGCTTCTTTCTCTGCGGCAGGGCGCGTCAACGTGCGTTTTGACGGCGGATGGCGCGCTCGCAGGCACGGGGGCGCGGTACAACACGGCATCGTCCATGGCAGCGACGATGCCCGTGCCGCCGTGCTCCTCCCCCCCCCACCCCGCCCCGTGCCGGACTGGGGCAACTCACCACTCCTCCGAGAGTTGTCTTGAAGCGGCAACTTGCTCCGTCTGGCTTGGAGGTGGAGGAGCAAGCTGCGTCGCTCATATCCGGCCGGCTGGGTTGGCCACCCAGCAGACTTTTGTGCTGGAGAATTGCTCTTCCTACTCGTCGGATGCCGTCAAAAGGGTGGAGAAAATGAGGAAAGGGGGATATGAGGAGCTTTTTTTTTTTGAGGATTGGGATATGAGGAGCTAATTACAGATTTGTGAGTGCAGCAACAAAACCGGCCCATGCAAATCGAAGCCCAACGAAGACGACCCACATAAGGGGTAAAAGGCCGGGTCAAAAATATTTGTGAGTGCTGCAAATCGAACTCGCAACCTATGTGCTAGTTTAATAGTCCCACCTCGCATTCTTATATTAATACTCCTAATTTATATAGGATTTCAACCGTGCTTGCAGCATGCAGTGACAGAAATAAGGAAAGGCTTTGAGAAGGAATTGAGATCGGATATTAAGGAAAAATCAGTTCATGCTGAATCAAAGGATTTGAGACGGAAAACTGAGACCGGATAATAATGAAAGCAATGCATGCCTTCCTCAACGTGACAGAAAATAAGGAACCTAATTTGGAAAGGAATTGAGAACGGGATCCAGGCTTGCTTTTTTTTTTGAGACAAACTCCGAAGCTTTTTATTCAAACCGTCACCATGTTTACACGGATGAAAGAAAGTCCATCCGGCTGCCCCAGCCACACATGCCGGCCAGCCGATAGAGATAAAGCGTGCTTCGCGAGTCTGTGAGCCTCGACATTAGAGCTCCTAACTTCATAGCTAATATTAAAAGACCGAAAAGAACTTCTATGATCTAATATTTCATGAATGATAGCACTGTAAGGTGTTGGATTCTTGTTGCAGATGTCAGGGGCCGAGCCACATTTGGGCCAAGACCCGGCCCCCAGGCTTGCCACAATTTAGCTACAGTGTCAAACAGTACACAACATGCTTCAGTCAAGGAAGGAAATTTTCTTGACGCCCCAGGCCCAGCCCCCCCTGGCCTGGGTCCTGTCTCCGCCACTGGCAGATGTCTTCCACCACAACTTTACAGTCTGAAGCCAAGTGAATCCTCCTTTCGTATAGATCACCAACAAGGGCCAGTCCTTCTTGTATCGCCATGCATTCTAGGCTAGCTGGATTTGAAAGATGCGGAAAGATCATGGCCGAAGCTCCGAGGAAAAGACCATTCTTATCTCTAGAAATCGCACCCACTGCTCCATACCTTCCCCCTCTGCCTACTGCCGCATCAACGTTGATTTTAATCATACCCGCAAGAGGAGAAATCCAGGTATTTTGAGGTACAACAGTAGAAGTATTGGACTGAACTGACTGCTTATGGATGGCCTTCAACTCTCCTATGTATGATTGGACAAAACCATGAATGGAGAAAGGGCTTTGGTAAATTTGTTCATGAACTGCCTTTCGCCGTGCTCCCCACAAAGCCAACATTGTAACCACAAAAGTGATAAAATTTGAAAAGCAAATTTGGAAAATTTGAAAAGGAAATGGGACTGGGATCCAGGCCTGCTAATTTGGAAAGGAATTGAGACTGGAATACAGGCCCATGATCACGGAAATCCTTCCTCTCCGACCATACCGAGTCGTTGTGCGCTGCCTGTGGTCGGCCTTCTCACGGAGAGCGTCTATTGGACGCCCGTGCATCCAATAGTCGAGCTTTCACGCAGAGGCTACCTGACTAAGCCGGCCCAACATAGGTGGAAATGTGAAAAAAAGTCCCCAAAAGACGCGAGGGAGAGGATCGAACACTGCATGTACCTACAGGTTTGGCGCGTGCGTGGAGATCCACTTAAGCTGATGGGTTTTCAATAACTAAAGAGCGGCGCAATCCAACAAGAACTAGCACGAAAAGTAACTAAATTCGAAATTTTGAACAATTTTTCACAAATATGATTAAAAAAAGTAATTTAAAAATACACTCTGAAATTTCTTTAGTATATGATAAACTTTTTCAAATTCCCACTGTTTTTTAATATAGGGTGAAGTTTTTTTCAAATGCACACTGAACAATTTTCCTATACACGATCCACACTTTTTTGCATACAGTGAGCAAAAATTTGGAAAATATGAACAACATTTAAAATTCGAAACATTTATTCAATATTTTATATGATGAACAACTTTTACATATATATTGAACAATTTGTAATATACACTGAAGAAATTTTAAAATACACACCAATTTATATATATATATATATATATATATATATATATATATATATATATATATATATATATATATATATATATATATAGGTTTGCTAAACTGAGCCTGAGCGCATACTCTTTATTCTGCGCGCTGGTCAAGCAACGGGCATAACTCCCGCGAAACTAGGCCCGGTGCCATCCGCCTAATCGTCTAATCGTAACCAACTCTTGAAACCATCGTAACAGACGCAAAAAATTACTACATGTGCCTTTGCTCTAGTAATTACCAGCCCAGGATCCTATGCTCGACTAAAAAGCCTTTGACTAGGTAGTAATTAATGATGGTAACAAAAACACCACTCGTATGATCCTATCCACATGTCTCCTGAATTAGTAAAATCTACCAGTTGTAGTAAAAGCTACAAATAGGTTACTACATGCTGACTAGGAATTTACTACCGTTTCTAAGTTAGACAGACAGACAGTAAAAACACTCACATTGTGGTGATATCCATCTATACATGGCCATAGTAGTTCTAATTACCATATAGTAATACAATCATCACAAACTACCTACTTGCAATTGGCTCGTAACACCATTACCATTACTAGAAGCGGACACTCTTCATACAAGCAAAAAAGTGGATTGGTTTGGTGGATCAGGAACTGCGACCATGCATATAGTAATTAATTTAATTCTGTTACTATATTCACCAAAGGTTTTACTATCAAGGTGGGAAAAAAGTGGCACGATTTGGCGGAGCGGGGACCGTGTCTGCACATAGTAACCGTTTTAATTCTATTACCATATATACCAAAAGAGTTTACGATCAGGTGGAATAAAAAATCGTTGATTAGGCCGAGTGACCCATGCGATCTGGCCGGAGCGTATAATTAGCATTCTGCGCTCAGGCTCACTTTAGCGCCACCGTATATATATATATATATATATATATATATATATATATATATATATATATATATATATATATATATATATATATAGGCTGAACAGTATTTAAGTATTGAATAGTTTTATGATATACACTGAAAAATTATTTAAATATATTTGTGATATGCGCTCAACAATTTTGAATACACAATGAGCATTAAAAACAATATGTGGAAAATTTCGTAATATAGGGTGAACATTGCCTTAAAATATACAATGAACATTTTGTGTATAAGCGTGCAATGAACATTGCATAATGCAGAAATAGAAAGAATAAAGGAAAAATGGAAAACAAAGAAATAAAAGAAAGAGAAATAGAAACAGAAAAACAAAAATAAAAAAGAAAGAAAAAGAAAGAAAGAGAAAAAATACGAAACAACCGCGCGAATGTGGGTAGGCCGAAATTGTGACAACAGACCTACACGTGGCGGCCCATTTAGCAGCGAGACGGGCACCTCCAACGCCGAGGAGCTCCCTATAGGGTGCCTTCTGCGCCGTGAAACCCAACTGGCGCTCACTGCAGTGCTTGATACGTCTCCAACGTATCTACTTTTCCAAACACTTTTGCCCTTGTTTTGGACTCTAACTTGCATGATTTGAATAAAACTAACCCGGACTGACGCTGTTTTCAGCAGAACTGCCATGATATTGTTTTATGTGTAAAAAAGAAAAGTTCTCGGAATGTCCTGGAAATCCACGGAGGCACTTTTCAGAATTAATAAGAATTTTTGGCGAAAGAATCAAGGCCAGGGGGCCCACGGGCTGTCCACGAGACAGGGGGGCGCCCCCCTAGGGCGCGCCCTCCTATCTCGTGGGCCCCCTGGACACCTCCCGACCTCAACTCCAACTCCATATATACCGTCTCGGGGAGAAAAAAATCAAGGAGAAATTTTCATCGCGTTTCACGACATGGAGCCCTAATCTCTCTCGGGAGGGCTGATCCGGAGTCCGTTCGGGGCTCCGGAGAGGGGGATTCGTCGCTGTCGTCATCACCAACCATCCTCCATCACCAATTTCATGATGCTCACCGCCGTGCGTGAGTAATTCCATCGTAGGCTTGCTGGACGGTGATGGGTTGGATGAGATTTACCATGTAATCAAGTTAGTTTTGTTAGGATTTGATCCCTAGTATCCACTATGTTCTGAGATTGATGTTGCTATGAGTTTGCTATGCTTAATGCTTGTCACTAGGGCCCGAGTGCCATGATTTCAGATCTAAACGTATTATGTTTTCATGAATATATGTGTGTTCTTGATCCTATCTTGCAAGTCTATAGTCACCTATTATGTTTTATGATCCGACAACCCCGAAGTGACAATAATGGGGATACTTCTCGGTGATGACCGTAGTTTGAGGAGTTCATGTATTCACTATGTGCTAATGCTTTGTTCCGGTTCTTTATTAAAAGGAGGACTTAATATCCCTTAGTTTCCGTAAGGACCCCGCTGAACACGGGAGGGTATGACAAAAGATGTCATGCAAGTTCTTTTCCATAAGCACGTATGACTATTTACGGAATACATGCCCACATTACATTGATGAATTGGAGCTAGTTCTATATCACTCTATGTTATAACTATTGCATGAGGAATCGCATCCGGCATAATTATCATCCATTGCCTACGAGCTTTTCACATATTGTTCTTCGCTGATTTACTTTTCTGTTGCTACTGTTACAACTACTACAAAAACCCAAAAATATTTATCTTTACGTTTGCTACCGCTACTATTATTATCATACCACTTTTGCTACTAAACACTTTGCTGCAGATACTAAGTTATCCAGGTGTGGTTGAATTGACAACTCAACTGCTAATACTCAAGAATATTATTTGGCTCCCCTTGTGCCGAATCAATAAATTTGGGTTGAATACTCTACCCTTGAAAGCTGTTACGATCCCCTATACTTGTGGGTTATCAAGACTAATTTCTGGCGCCGTTGCCGGGGATCATAGATCTATTCTCCGAGTCACTTGGGATTTATATCTGTTGATCACGATGAAGAACTTGAAAGACGATCGAACTACTATTTTGCCCTCAACTACGAGGGGAGGTAAGGAACTTCCATCTAGCTCTGCACTAGATTCTCCTTCCGTTATAAGTAAGCTTGCGACACCTAAACCTGCTACTGCTATGAATTCTGATATGTCGCATGTTATTGATGATGCCACTTCTGCTATGCATGATGAAACTACTTCTGTGCTTAATACTACTGTGCCATTAGGTGAATTTCTAGATGAACAACTTGCTAGATTTAGGGGGAATGAAAATATTGAAGAACCTATTATAGATGATAGTGATGATGAAGGTCCCCCCAATGATTATGTATTACCTGTTGTTCCTAAGGGTTATGTTATGCATGAAATAGCTGCTATGGAAATTCTTGCTTGCAATGATAGAAATGATCTTAAGAAATTATTAGCTAAATGGAAGCAGCAATCTCTTAATGCTAGAATGAAACCCGATCCTGCTTTTGCTACTTCACCTATCTGTGTTACTGATAAGGATTATGAATTCTCTGTTGATCCTGATATTATTACTTTAGTTGAATCTGATCCTTTTTATGGCCTTGAATCTGAAACTATTGTGGCACATCTTACCAAGTTGAATGATATAGCCACCCTATTTACTCATGATGAGAAGTCTCGCTATTTATATATCCTTAAGATATTTCCATTCTCATTAAAGGGTGATGCTAAGACTTGGTATAATTCTCTTGCTCCTGGTTGTGTGCGTAGTCCCCAGGATATGATTTATTACTTCTCTGCTAAATATTTCCCTGCTCATAAGAAACAAGCTGCCTTGCGGGAAATATATAATTTTGTGCAAATCAAAGAAGAGAGTCTCCCACAAGCTTGGGGGAGGCTTCTCCGGTTACTTAATGCTTTGCCTGATCATCCTCTTAAGAAAAATGAAATACTTGATATCTTTTATAATGGACTAACCGATGCTTCCAAGGACTACTTGGATAGTTGTGCTGGTTGTGTTTTCAGGGAAAGAACAGTCGACGAAGCTGAAATACTATTGAATAATATGTTGACTAATGAAAATAATTGGACTCTTCCCGAGCCAGTTCCTGAAGTAATTCCTGAACCAATTGAGCCAACTCCTGAGCCTATTCCTAAACCCACTCCGAAGAAGAGAGGTGTTTTATTTCTCAGTCCTGAAGATATGCAAGAGGCAAAGAAATCAATGAAAGAAAAAGGTATTAAAGCTGAAGATGTTAAGAATTTACCTCCTATTGAAGAAATACATGGTCTTAATTTACCGCCTGAAGAACCACATTGTCTTGATAACCCGACACAGGTAGTAAAGGTAAATTCTCTCTATAGATATGATAAAGTTGAAGTACCCTCTACTAAATTTCATAGCCCATGCTTAGATGAATTTGATGACTTTATGGCTAGACAAGAAAGTTTTAATGCTTATGTTGGTAGAGAGTTAAAGAATAATGCTTTCGAGATAGGACGCGTAGGTGATAATCTGGCTAGAGTTAAATATGAACTTCACCGCGTTAGCAAGTATACTTCTATGGTTGCTAGCAAGCTGAGCTAGTACTTAAAGCTCAAAATGATTTGCTTGAGGAATTAAATAATAAAAATGACTTTGCTGTTAGAGTGGCTACTAGAACTGGTAGAATGACTCAGGAACCTTTGTATCCTGAAGGCCACCCTAAGAGAATCGAGCAAGATTCTCAGAGAAACAATTTAGAGGCACCTAGTTCTTCTAAAAAGAAGAAGAAGAAAAACGATAGAACTTTGCATGCTTCTAGTGAACCTACTGCAGACACACCTGAGAATCCCAATGATATTTCTATTTATGATGCTGAAACACAATCAGGTGATGAACATGAACCTAGTGATAATGTTAACGATAATGTTCATGTTGATGCTCAACCTAGCAAAGATAATGATGTAAATATTGAACCTGCAGTTGATCTTGATAACCCACAATCAAATAATCAACGTTATGATAAGAGAGATTTTGTTGCTAGGAAGCACGGTAAAGAAAAAGAACATGGGTTCAGAAACCCATGCCCTTTCCCCCTAAACCATCCAAGTCAAAGGACGATGAGGATTTTGAGTGCTTTGCTGAAATGATTAGACCTATTTTCTTACGTATGCGCTTAACTGATATGGTTAAAGTAAATCCTTATGCTAAGTATATGAAGGATATCATCACAAATAAAAGAAAGATACCGGAAGCTGAAATTTCCACCATGCTTGCTAATTACACTTTTAAGGGTGGAATACCAAAGAAACTTGGAGATCCGGGTGTTCCAACTATACCATGTTCCATTAACAGAAATTATGTTAGAACTGCTTTATGTGATCTTGGAGCCGATGTTAGTGTTATGCCTCTCTCTTTATATTATAGACTTGAATTGAATAAGTTGGCACCTACTGAAATATCTTTGCAAATGGCTGATAAATCAACTGCTATACCTGTCGGTATTTGTGAGGATGTGCATGTTGTGGTTGCAAATGTCACTATCTTAACGGACTTTGTTATTCTTGATATTCCTGAGGACGATAGTATGTCTATTATCCTTGGTAGACCTTTTCTTAATACTGCAGGGGCTGTTATTGATTGCAACAAAGGCAATGTCACTTTTCATGTTAATGGTAATGAGCACACGGTACACTTTCTGAGGAAACAATCTCAAGTTCATAGCTTCAATTCTATTGAAAAAGTTCCAACTATCATTTTTGGAGGTTTTGAATTTCCTCTCCCTACTGTCAAGAAAAAGTATGATATTCTTATTGTTGGGCATTTTCATATCCCCGTTGAGGTAACTTAGTGTTATTCGAAATTTCTCTGGTTCCGTGTTATTCGGAATGAGTTTGTTAACAAGACTTGATCAACCTTGTTAGTGGGTTCATTTTGATGATCACGAGATGGATGAAACTAGAAGGCACAATCTTCTGTACCCTATTTTTACTTTCTGTTATTTAGATTAAATAAAGCAAAAATAGTATTACCGTCTACTTTCTGAATTATCCGTGCATTAAAAAATAGTCCAAAAATAAAAGTGCTCCAAATGCCCTGCAAATTTAGTATGATTTTTTCTGGAATATTTAAGGATTTTAGGCACTGAAAACACTGCAAAAGGGGCAAGCACCAGGCCACGAGAGAGGAGGGCGCCCCCCCTGTAGGGCGCGCCCCCTGTCTCGTGGGCCCCTGGTGGCTCCCCTCCACTTATGCCAGCACCCACACACTTCGTCTTCTACCCAAAAAAATCCCCATCCAGCTCAAGCACGAGTTCTAGCTCGTTTTGCTACGATTTTCGATCTCTTAGCTCAAAGCTTCATTCGCAAAACTGCTTTGGCAGATTGTTGCTTGGTATGTGACTCCTCCATTGGTCCAAATAGTTTTTGTTCTAGTGCTTTATTCATTGCAATTTTTTACTGCATAGGTGACCATGTTTTTGAGCTTGCATGTTAAATTTTTGAGGTCCCAAGCAATTCCAATGTATGATATAGGCTCTAGGCACTTGTAGGAGTGGTTGCTATCCATCTTGTTTAGTTTTATTCACTTTTATTTTGAAGTTACTAAAATTTCAGAATTTTTCAGAAAAAGAATTATGCTTAGAAGAATGTACCAAGGTGGTTCCTCGGCAAAGAAAGGGCCAAGAACTGCTATACGTGAACAAGATGTTAATTTGCCAAGGGACGCAAATGTACGGGCTTGTGAGTGGCCATCCGATGATTTTATGGTTGAAGCAGGCTTCAAGGGGGAATTTGACGCATATGTGCGTAATGCTAAGCTTGAGGACTTCTTACAAGATAAGTGTCCTCAATATTATCAATTGACTGATTCCTTTGTGTGGAGGTTCGAATATATTTCTTCGCGTAATTCTCCTAGTGTTATGTTTGATATTTATGATACATCTTATACCATGGATTTAGAGGATTTCACAACTGCTTGCAAACTCCCTTAGTGGGTTAATATTAATAATCCTTCCAAATATGAAGTTAGAGATTTTCTTGCTAGTATTACCATGGGAGAATCTAGGGACGTAACACAAGCTACCATAGGGAGCATCCATTTTCCTGCTATACATTACTTTGCTCTCTTTATTGGTAGATGCATTAACGGTAAGGACGAAGTATGTCACATGTGTGCTCCTGATCTTTGTGTCCTCAAGAGTGCTGTGTCAGGTTATAGAGATTATAACTTGGGGGCAATAGTTGCACGTAGGTTGCATAATAATAATAAAAAGGGAGATTTCTTTGGAGGAATTTATGCAACCCGTGTGGCTAATTTTCTTAATATAGCTCCACGAGAGGGGGACATGCTTGTACCTCCTGTTTATTTGGATAAAGAAGCTATGTTTGATCATCATTTTCTTGAGAGGGATGAACAATTCCTCCATTATCGACTAACCTATATCAGACGCAACGTCGTCCCTGTTACTCTTCCCGCTCCCTACCTTTTTGATTATCAGACAAAAGGAAGATATGTTGTCACCAGGGAAGAAGCAACTGAATATGAGAGGGGAATGGAGGCAGCTCGCCAACACACGGCTGCTCAGGAGGCGGTCGCCTCTTCATCTTAGTACTACCCTAGTTTCACTTATGGATATCAGCCAGGCGGTCATTGGTATTAAACCAACTTAGGCCAAAAGCCTAAGCTTGGGGGAGTACGTATTTTTCACCGACTTTACATTCATATTCACACACTAGTCGTCGGTGCTCACACTCTTTCATTGTATTATCCATGCTAGTTTAAATTTATTTTTCTAGTTTTCTTCTTGTGTGCTTGATAAACCTTAAGAAAAACCAAAAAAATAGTTAGTTTAATTTCCTTGCCTGTAGTAGAAATTAAAATGAAAACCCAAAAAGATTTCTCGTTCTTCTTTTACTTGTTGGGAGCTATCCCGTGTAAATAGTTTTATTTGTTTTCTTTCTTTTGGGGGTCGAGAAGACTATATTGAAAATGCTTAGTGGCTTTCATATGCATGATTGATTATTTATATTTAGATCCCATATTACTTGTCTTCTCTCTTGAGTTGAATGCTTGCAGATTCCAGCTTAGTCCAATGCACGTGCACTCTTATTATTATACACTTCCTTCGGTCGTGCGAGTGAAAGGCAATAATGACGATATATGATGGACTTATTGGGATGAGAAAATCTGGTATGAACTCGACCTCTCTTGTTTTTGTAAATATGATGATTCATTGTTCCTGAGTCAGATATTATGAAGTAAACATATTTGCAATGACATTTAGAGATTATAGTTGCTTGTGCCATGCTTGATTAGCTATGAGTTATAATGGTTTACCTTGCGTGCCAACATGCTATTAGAATGATTATGATGTGATATGATGGGATGGTATCCTCCTTTGAATGTATTAAGTGACTCGACTTGGCACATGTTCACACATGTAGTTGAATCAAATCAAGATAGCCTTCATGATATTTATGTTCATGGTAGATTATATCCTACTCATGCTTGTACTCGGTGTAAATTAATTTTAATGCATGTTTACGACTGTTGTCTCTCTCTCAGTTGGTCGCTTCCTAGTCTTTTGCTAGCCTTCACCTGTACTAAGCGGGAATACTGCTTGTGCATCCAAACTCCTTAAACCCCAAAGTTGTTCCATATGAGTCCACTATACCTACCTATATGCGGTATTTACCTGTCGTTCCAAGTAAATTTGTATGTGCCAAACTCCAAACCTTCAAATGAAATTCTGTTTTGTATGCTCGAGCAGCTCATGTTTCAACTAGGGCTGCCTATATCTTCCATGCTAGGTGGGTTATTCTCAAGAGGAGTGGACTCCGCTCCTCATTCACGAGAAAGGGCCGATAACCGGATGCCCAGTCCCATGATCCAAAAAGATCAAAGCAAATCAAAATAATTAAACAAAACTCCCCCAGGGCTGTTGTATGTTGGAGGCACTCATTGTTTAGAGCAAGCCATGGATTGATGCTTGTTGGTGGTTGGGGGAGTATAAACCTTTACCATTCTGTTTGGGAACTGCCTATAATGCATGTAGTAAGATACAACCATCTCATAGTTATTGCGTTGAAAGCGAAAGTATGCCGCTCAAAATTTTATTCAATCTCTATTTTAGAAATCGAGCTCTGGCACCTCTACAAATCCCTGCTTCCCTCTGCGAAGGGCCTATCTATTTACTTTTATGTTGAGTCATCACCCTTCTTATTAAAGGCACCCGCTGGAGAGCACACTGTCATTTGCATTCATTATTATTGGTTTATATTGGGTATGAGTTGACTGGATCTCTTTTACCATGAATTACGATGTTTAGTTAGTCCTTGATCTTTAAAGGTGCTCTGCATTTATGTTTTGCGGTCTCAGAAAGGGCTAGCGAGATACCATTTTGTTATATCATGTTATGATTATCCTGAGAAAGTGTTGTCATCCGAGTTTTATTATTATAGCTCGCTAGCTGATTATGTTATTGATATGAGTAATTGTGGGACCTATGTGTTATTGTTAGTATGGTTAGTTCATAATATTTGTTGAAACTTGAATGCTGGCTTTTCATGTTACAACAACAAGAGCAAGCAGAGTTTGTAAAAGTTTTCTTTATCACTTTCAGTTTATCAACTGAATTGCTTGAGGACAAGCAAATGTTTAAGCTTGGGGGAGTTGATACGTCTCCAACGTATCCACTTTTCCAAACACTTTTGCCCTTGTTTTGGACTCTAACTTGCATGATTTGAATGAAACTAACCCGGACTGACGCTGTTTTCAGCAGAACTGCCATGATGTTGTTTTATGTGTAGAAAAGAAAAGTTCTCGGAATGTCCAGGAAATCCACGAAGGCACTTTTAAGAATTAATAAGAATTTTTGGCGAAAGAATCAAGGCCAGGGGGCCCACGGGCTGTCCACGAGAAAGGGGGGCGCCCCCCTAGGGCGCGCCCTCCTATCTCGTGGGCCCCTTGGACACCTCCCAACCTCAACTCCAACTCCATATATACCGTCTCGGGAATAAAAAAAATCAAGGAGAAAGTTTCATCGCCTTTCACGACACGGAGCCGCCGCCAAGCCCTAATCTCTCTCGGGAGGGCTGATCTGGAGTCCGTTCGGGGCTCCGGAGAGGGAGATTCATCGCTGTCGTCATCACCAACCATCCTCCATCACCAATTTCATGATGCTCACCGCCGTGCATGAGTAATTCCATCGTAGGCTTGCTGGACGGTGATGGTTGGATGAGATTTACCATGTAATCAAGTTAGTTTTGTTAGGGTTTGATCCCTAGTATCCACTATGTTCTGAGATTGATGTTACTATGACTTTGCTATGCTTAATGCTTGTCACTAGGGCCCGAGTGCCATGATTTCAGATCTGAAGCTATTATTTTTTCTTGAATATATGTGTGTTCTTGATCCTATCTTGCAAGTCTATAGCCACCTATTATGTGTTATGATCCGACAACCCCGAAGTGACAATAATCGGGATACTTCTCGGTGATGACCATAGTTTGAGGAGTTCATGTATTCACTATGTGCTAATGGTTTGTTCCGGTTCTCTATTAAAAGGAGGCCTTACTATCCCTTAGTTTCCGTAAGGACCCCGCTGAACACAGGAGGGTAGGACAAAAGATGTCATGCAAGTTCTTTTCCATAAGCACGTATGACTATTTAAGGAATACATGCCTACATTACATTGATGAATTGGAGCTAGTTCTAATCACCCTATGTTATAACTATTGCATGAGGAATCGCATCCGACATAATTATCCATCATTGATCCATTGCCTACGATCTTTTCACATATTGTTCTTCGCTTATTTACTTTTCCGTTCCTACTGTTACAACTATTACAAAAACCCCAAAACATTTATCTTTATGTTTTCTACCGCTACTATTATTATCATACCACTTTTGCTACTAAACACTTTGCTGCAGATACTAAGTTATCCAGGTGTGGTTGAATTGACAACTCAACTGCTAATACTCAAGAATATTATTTGGCTCCGCTTGTGTCGAATCAATAAATTTGGGTTGAATACTCTTCTGGTACCGCTTCTTCATAAAGATCTGGTACTGCCCGGAATAAAGATCTGGTACTGCTTCTGCATAACACAATCGTACTTCTTTTTCGTAAAGTCGGTACTGCTCTTCTGTACTTGCGTAGTAATATACTAATAGATTCTAAACCATTAATCGGAATTGCGCGAATGATATACCGTTGGAAAGCTACAGAAAATTCTCAACTCTTATATATTGTAACTTGCTTCACTTTTTTTTTAATTTTTTTATTATGAATTTTCAAAAAACAAAACATCACAAGCTGAATGAAAAGTGTTTCGAACGAAATTCTTTTAACCACTTATCGGAATGTAGAAAATGATATACCGTTGAAAAGCTACTGAAATTTACAAACATTTTCATGTTTTAAGTTTTTTCAAATTTTGCATAGTTTTGGAACAGTTTTGAAAATACTAAAAATCTGTTTTATTAAAAGATGATCATGGATCATTTTTGGATATCGAAATGATGCAAATGACATGGCATTGGAAAGGTACTGAAATTCACATCTTTTTCGTGTATTAATGTTTTTTAAATTTTACATAATTTTTGAGCAATTTCGAAAATACCGAGATTCATTCAAAAGAGACGAACATTAATTATATATTAATTTTTTGACCACTTCTTAGAATAGCGCAAATGATATACCGTTGGAAAGCTACTGAAATTTACAAACGTTTTTTTACTGCCCGATAATAAAGAAGTTTCTGTACTTCTCAAAGTGATTAAATTATACTGCCCATAATTTTTTTCCAGAGAACTCAAATTCCCTCCACATGTACCTTTGTACTTCTATGGAATATGAGTTTCTTACTACCTGATAATAATAATAATAATAATAATAATAATAATAATAATAATAATAATAATAATTATAATTATACTCCTCGAAATGAATAAGTTGTACTGCTCGGATTTATTTTAAAAGAACACAATTTTTCCTTGTACTTCTGTGGAATACGAGTTTCGTACTGCTCTGCAATAATTTTTTTTGTATTACTCAAAATGATTAAATTGTATTACTCATAAATTATTTTACAGAAGTCAGTTTACTTTGACATGTATCTTGTACTTCTTGGGAATATTAGTGTCGTACTTCTTGATCTTATAGGGTTTGTACTTCTCAATTACACAATTTTTATTAAGGCTAATTTTGCATTTTTATCTGCACTGCTGCTTCAAGATATTCTGTACTGCTACTCTTCACTACAGAGAACCTTTTTGCACTTCCCTAAGCTTGCTAATTCCACAGCTCCAAGTAGCAGCTGCAAAAGATGAGTACCAAATTAGCATAAAGGACACCCTGTACTGCTACTTCAAACTACTCGGTGTACTTCTCTCAGTGTAACTATGGTACTGCCTCCCTAGCAGGAATAATTCTTAGCAGGTACTTCCTCACTCGCATGCTGTACTGCTATATACTTCTACCTAAATATTGTATGTACTTCCCATTACTGCTACCTTTGTACTTCCTGTAATTCTCCACTCAGGAGGTCAAAATTTGATTCAATTTCCTCATCGCCCGTTGGAGTAAAATGAATGCCACAGAATGCCACGATGAAGAGAAGTACATTTTTACCCTCGCACCTCTCGCCGGAGAAGGAGCTCGTGCTTATGCTCGATGTTGGAACCCGTAGTAACCCCGCACCCGTAGAATACGAGTTTCGTACTGCTTTGCTATAATTTTTTTTGTATTACTCAAAATGATTAAATTGTATTGCTTGTAAATTATTTTACATAAGTCAGTTTCCTTCGACATGTATCTTGTACTTCTTGGGAATATCAGTTTCGTACATCTTGATCTTATAGGGTTTGTACTTCTCAATTACACCCTATATATATATTATTCTACAATTAGTTGTAGAATAGACCCACCCTATATATATATATATATTATTCTACAGTCAGTTGTAGAATAGACCCACCATATATATATATATCATGTTATTATCTATGCTAACCTTTCAGTGTACAAAAAAAAGAGATTACTCAAAACTTTGAGGAGGCATCGTGCTACAATTGGATATACTCTCGATGATCTTAAAGGCATTAGCCCTACTATGCCTCAACATAAGATTAATATGGATCCTGATGCCAAACCAGTTGTCGACCATCAACGTCGCTAGAATAATAAAATGAAGGATGTGGTAAGAATTGAAATATTTAAAATTCTGAAGGCAAGTATAATTTATCATATAGTTGATAGTAGATGGGTAAGTTCTATTCATTGTGTCCCTAATAAAGGTGGCATCAATATTGTTCCTAATGATAAAAGTGAACATATCCCTGTAAACGGTTATAGGATGGTAATTGAATTTAAAAACTAAATAAAGCTACTAGAAAATATCATTACCCTTTGCCTTTCATTGATCAAATGTTAGCAATATTGTCTAAGCATACACATTTTTGCTTTCTTGATGGCTATTCTGGTTTCTCACAAATAACTGTATCACAAGAAGATCAAGAAAAAAATGACATTTACTTGTACTTTTGGAACTTATGCTTATAGACATATGCCTTCTGGTTTATGTAATGCAACTGCTGCCTTTCAAAGATGTATGACTGCAATATTCTCTGATTTCTGTGAGAAAATTGCTGAGGTATTCATGGATGATTTTTCTGTTTACAAAACATCTTTTGATGACTGCTTGAGCAATCTTGATAGAGTTTTGTAGAGATGTGACGAGACTAATCTTATCTCAAACTGGGAGAAGTGCCACTTCATGGTAAATGGAGGTATAGTGCTTGGTCATAATTTTTTGAAAGATGCATAGAAGTAGATAAAACTGAAGTTGTTGCGACTAAGAAAATGCCATGTCCTAAAGATATTAAAGGTATAAGAAGTTCCTTGGTCATCCTAGTTTTTATAGAAGGTTTATTAAGGACTTTTCTAAAATTGCTAGGTAGCTTACTAATCTCCTACAAAAATATGTTTCGTTTGTTTTTTATGATGATTGTGTGGACGCCTTTGAAATACTTAAAAAGCTTTAATAATTGCACATGTTGTCCAGCCACCTGATTGGAACTTACCCTTTAAAATTATGTGCGATGCTAGTGACTATGCTAGGTCAAAAAATTGACAAGAAATTAAATGTTATTCATTATGCTAGTAAGACCTTGGATAGTGCTCAAATAAATTATGCTACTACTGAGAAAGAATTTCTAGCAGTTGTGTTTGCATGTGATAAGTTCAAACCTTATATTGTTGACTCTAAAGTTACTATTCACACTTATCATGCTGCTATTAAATACCTTATGAAAAAAATATGCTAAACCTATACTAATTAGGTGGCTTCTTTTATTACAAGAGTTTGATTTGCATATAGTCGATCGAAAAGCAGCTGAAAATCCTGTACCAGCTAATTTGTCAAGAATGAAAAATGGTCTTGATGACCCTCTTTCTATTGATGATATTTTCCTGATGAGTATAAATGCTTCTACTTCTCATGATAATCCTTAGTGTGTATATTATGCTAATTTTATTGTTGCTAAATACATACTTCCTAATTACACACACGAACAAAAGAAAAAAAATTCTACTTTGATTTAAGACATTATTTTTAGGATGACAAACATCTATATAAAAGAGTAGACGGTATTATTAGAAGTTGTGTACCTAAGCATAAGCAGGAACGGACCATAAGAAAGTGTCACTCCGAGGCATACGGAGAACACCATGCTGGAGATAGAATTGCACACAAGATATTACAACATGCTTTTATTGGCCCACTCTCTTCAAAGATGCATGTAAGTTTGTCTAGTCTTGTGATGAATGTCAAAGAATTATTAGTATTGATAGACGTCAAGAAATGTCTATGAATTATTCACTTGTTATTGAACCTTTTGATGTTTGGGGCTGTAATTATATTGAACCTTTTTCTTCCTCTAATGGATGTATACTTTAGTTGTCATCGATTATGTTACTAAGTGGGTAAAAGCTATTCTAACTAGTAGTGCTGATCATAACACTTATATTAAAATGCTTAAGGAAGTTATTGTTCCAAGGTTTGAAATCTCTAATGGTGGTTCACATTTTATTCATGGTGCATTCCATCAAATCTTAGCAAAATATGATGTAAACCATAGAATTGTGTCACCTTATCATCCACAGTCTAGTGGGCAAGTTGAATTGAGCAAAAGAGAAATAAAATTAACTTTGCAAAAGACTGTTAATAGATCTATAAATAATTGGTCTAAGAAACTAGATAATGCATTATGTGCATCTAGAACTGCCTATAAAAATCCTATGGGTACGTCCACATATAAAATGAGTTATGAGAAAGCATGTCATTTACCTATTGAGTTGGAGCACAAAGCTTATTGGTAAATTAAAGAACTCAATTATGATTTTAAATTGGTCGGCGAAAAGATATTTTTTTATATTAATTTTCTGGATGAATGGAAAACGCAAGGCTATGAGAATGCTAAGTTGTTTAAGGAGAAAGTTAAAATATGGCATGATAGAAGAATTTAGAAACGAGAATTTAATGTAGGTGATAAAGTTCTATTGTACAATTATCGTTTTAGATTGTTTGAAGGCAAACTTCTCTCCAAATGGGAAGGTCCCTATGTCATCAAAAAAGTTTATCGTTCTGGAGCCATCAAAATTAATAACGCCAAAGGAACTAGTCCGAAAGTTGTTAATGGGCAAATAATTGAACGTTACATTGCAGGTACACCCTTGTTAACATTGAAACAAATATTATTCAAGCAATTACTCCGGAAGAATATCTAAAGGACACTTTCTAGAGCACTCCAAAACCCCGAAAATGGTATAGGTATGTGATCACATAAGTAAACCGACTCCAAAATTTCCATAAAAATACTTTCTGTTCATTTGGAATATATAAATTTTCTGGAAAATAAGAAACAACCTATTCGTGTTTTGAAAAAAATTGTTCACAATTCCAAAAAATGTTTGTATTTTGAAAAATGAATTCACGGTTTCAAAAATGTTCCAGCTTTCTCAAAATTGTTCAAATATTCAAAAATTGTTCCTTTTTTTCAATTTGATGCCAAATTCAAACAATGCTCAAGTAATTTTTGGAATATGTTATCGTTCTGAATAAGTTGTTCATAATTTTGAAAAATGCGCGTTTTGTAATGTTTGAGAAACTCAAAAAATGTTCATGTTTTCATGAAATGTATGTGTTTTGAAAAAAATGTTCATAATTTTGAAATCATTTGTGTTTCAACTTTTTTAATTTTCCAAGAGAAAATAACTTTCAAAATTTCTAAAAAGTTTAAATATGTTGTGACTTATAGTTCATATGCACCGAGTTGTGACAATCCCCAAGTGCAAGGAATCATCGTGGCAATTTCCAAAGGTGGAAGTGATAAATATGGAGTGTCGAACCGATAAGGAGCTAAAGGTAAGATCAATATTTTCTCAAGTCCTATCTGCCACTGATACACGACTCTACGTACACCGAACGTTTTCTTCCATCTAGAAACAAGCGATGTGGTTATGAAGAGGATAACTTCGCATGATATCGGAGAACTAAAATATAAAAATAGGTGCTTTTATCATAAAGTTAGAATATATTGGAAAACTCAAAACGGTGCCTGGGCTCATCTGCTCCCTCTCAGTAAAAAAATAAAAAAAATACTAGAAAAATCCAAAAAAATCCAATTTTTTTGTGGTGGTAGATAATTTGACGCGTGAGGTGCGCCCCAAAATTCAACTCATTTGGACATCTGAGTAGCTCTCGGCAAAAAAGACAAATCGGGTCAAAACAGTGCGTGAACAGTATACATTTTTACAGACCCTGATTTTGTCTTTTTTGCCGAGAGCTGCTCAGATGCTCAAATGAGTTGAATTTTGGGGCGCACCTCACGCGTCAAATTATCTACCACCAAAATTTTTTTGGATTTTTTTGAATTTTTCTAGTATTTTTTTTGAATTTTTTTAAGCGTGGGTGCAGATGAGCCCGGGTGCAGATTAGCCGCACTCGAATATATTACTATATATTATAGATAGCGAGTGTGGAATAATGATGGGTCAGTGTGCGGAATTATCCTAGGCAATTGTTAACTAGATCGATAGTCGTCATTGCAATTTCATATGAAGCAGAGACATAAGCTAACATACTTTCTCTTCTTGTATCATATGCACTTATGACTGGAACTCTAGCAAGAATCCGCAACTACTAAAGATCATTAAGGTAAAACCCAACCATAGCATTAAAATATCATGTCCCCTTTATCCCATACGCAACAACCCCTTACTTGGGTTTATGCTTCTGTCACTCAAGCAACCCACTATAAGCGAATCATGAACGAATTGCAACACCCTATAGCGGGAATCCTTCACGTGTGCGCAGCATGGAAGACACCATAGGACAACACCAAAATAAAACATACAACTCAAATCAATATAGATCATCAATCAACCCAAAAGACAAAGGAAATCTACCCAAAACATCATAGGATGGCAACACATCATTGGATCATAATATGTGGTATAAAGCACCATGTTCAAGTAGGGGATTACAGCGGGGTGCGGGAGAGTGGACCGCTTAAAAGAGATTAGGAAGGTGATGAAGATGGTGATGTTGATGAAGACGATCGCCGTGGTGATGGTTCCCCCGGTGGCACTCCGACACCACTGAAAGAGAGGGGAGAGGGTCTCCCACTTGTGATTCCTCCTCCATGGCATCCCCCTAGATGGGGAGAGGTTTTCCCTCTGGTCCTTGTCCTCCATGGTGACGATGGCCCCCTCCGGCAGGCTGCAGGGGAGGGCCTAGATTGATTTTCGTAGCTACAGAGGCTTGCGGCGGCGGAACTCCTGATCTAGGTTTATTTCTAGGGGTTTTGGTATTTGTAGGAATTTTTGGCGTCGGTCTCACGTCAAGGGGGTCCACGAGGCAGCGACAAGGTAGGAGCACCCTCCCCGGGGAGGGGGGGGGGGGGGGGGTAGGGCGCGCCCCCTACCTTGTCGTCGCCTTGGGACTCTTCTAGTCCAACTCTTGTGCTTCAGGGTTCTCTTTTAGTCCATAAAAAATCATCATAAATTTTCAGCCCATTCTGAGAACTTTTATTTCTGCACAAAAAGGACAACACGGTAGTTCTGCTGAAAACAGCGTCATTATGCTTTAGTTCTAATCAAATCATACCAAAACCATATAAAATTGTTGTAAACATGGCACTAATACTTCATAAATTAGAGATACGTCAGAGACGTATGAAGTTGCTATTCTAGACAAAAGTTTCTAGGAGTTACAGTGGATCGCTATTTTGGTTCACTGGCAGCAGGTCCTCGGTTCGATTTTTCTTAAAAAGAAACCGAAAGGTCCTTGGTTCAATTCTGAATGTTTAGATTTTGCTGCTGTAGTTTGTTTATTTAAAATCCGCGTGCATATATAGCATAGAAGCTTGTTGGTCGGAGCGGCTAGTGTTGGGGAATGTAGCATGCAACTTTTTAAATAAAATCTTGCGATCACGCAAGATCTATCTAGGAGATGCATAGGAACGAGAGGGGGAGCGTGTGTCCACGTACCCTCGTAGACCGAAAACGGAAGTGTTAGTTAACACGGTCGCTGTAGTCGAAGGTCTTCACGATCCAACCGATGATGAGGACATCTCTTCTACTGTTACACCCATCGTGACTCCTACATCAGTTATTCCACTTGGCCCTCTTACTAGAGCACGAGCGAGACAAATTAATGGCCAGGTACTATCGCTCCTTTGTACATATGGTTTGACTAACGAGAATATGATGCTACACTCATGTTCCTATTTACTTGTACTTAGGAACGAGGGTGTTGAAGAAATGATCAGAGAAAGCTACATGAAGTTAAAGGATGGAAAATATTGCATTTTGATCCCAACAAGCAGCAACAGTATGTGCATGCAATTAGAATCAAGCGAGCCATCCGAGGAGCATGCTACATGCATAGGAGAGAAGGAGGATTAGGCTACCTGGACAAGAGAGAGCCATGTGCACACCAGCCCATCTAACAATCAATTAAAGAAGGTGATAACTGTAACAAGGCTATTTTGTCTCCATGTGGGAGCAGCGCCAACGCTCGGCCATACTTAAAAAATAGCTAGCTTCTGTTAAGTTTAGACTTGGGTTTTATTGTATTGTCTAGTTTTCGCTACAATTCGCGTCTATGATGTTGGTGTTAACCATTGTTGTTTAGTAGTTCATCTAGTTTATTTACGTTTGGGTCCATTTAGTCTAAGTCTAGTACAACGATGCATGTCATCATGGTAAAGTGGACTGATGGATTGGCAATGGTGTGAGCTGATCATCGGGCAAGTGAAGCCAGGAGTTGTGAGTACATGCATAAGTACTAGGTAGATTTGATCAGTGCATGCATGCAGCCGAGAGCGAGATGGATCTGTACGTTGCCGTGCCAAGAGACTAGCTCAAAGTAAGCTGAGTTAGTTGAGGCAAATACGTTGAGTTGATCCATCAGAGTTGCTGGATGTGCATGCACTTGTTTAGTGGAGTATGTGTGTGCGTGGAGCGTGAGTTTAGGATCAGGCCGGTGTGTGACTTGGCCTGTGCGTTTGATTCCCTTTTATATACCCGGTAATCACTTTGGTTAATTAAGAGAAAGAGAGTCAGAAAAGGTACAAGTTGTGCGGTGCCAAAACTCTGTGTGCTCTTCTTCTATCTTGTGTGTGTGAATTCATCTCCTACCTTGGGCAGAGATTACATTTGGTATCAGAGCCATGGTGAATGAAGGTTCGCGCACTCCGTCGCCGGGTCGCCGCCGGGTCTCGGCCTCGTCGGTGGTGCGCCGACGCCGGAGCCCGACGCGGCGTGGCTGCCATGAGGTGGTGGTGCAGCAGGAGGTCGTCCACCAGGCCAGCAGCACCGTCTTCTACCCGCCGCTGACAGCGACGAACTACTTCGAGTGGTCGCTGATCATGAAGGTGAACATGGAGGCCCAACGCGTGTGGGACGCCATCGAGGGTGGCGGGAGCTTCAGCCAAGATAGGGCGGCGCTTGTGGCAATTCTGCGAGCCGTGCCGGAGGAGATGCACTCCACGCTTGCCGTGAAGGCGACGACAAAGGAGGCATGGGATGCCATCAAGATCATGCGGGTCGGTGATGCCCGCGTCCATCAGGCCAAGGCGTAGACTCTCCTCAAGGAGTTTGATGCCGTCCGCATGAGGAGCGGCGAGACCCTTGACGAGCTCACCATGCGCATGAACGGGATCACCAACAAGCTGTGCACGCTCGGCAAGAACCTCAACGAGGTGAAGGTCGTGAAGAAGCTTCTCTGCATTGTGCCGTCCAAGGATACCCAGGTAGCTATTGCCATTGAGCAGCTTCTTGATCTTAAAACCATGTCCATGGAAGAGTTTGTGGGAAGGCTCAAAACGACGGAGGACCCGAGCGACTTGGACGAGGGCGCCAGCAACTACGACCACGGGGGTGGGAGTCGCCTGCTCCTCACGGAGGAGGAGTGGCTTGCTCGCTACCGCAGCGGCGCTGGCAAGAAGAAGAGAAACTTCGACATTCGGAAGGTCCGCTGCTACACTTGCCAAGAGTACGGGCATTACTCCAGGGACTGTACTGAGCCGAAGAAGGAGAGGGCGCTTCTCGCCGCCGCGACCGCCGCCGACAAGCCGGGGCTGTACTGAAGGTCACCATGGAGTTCTCAATAAAGCACAACAAGGTTAAGGGGGTGATTGTTGGTGTTAACCATTGTTGTTTAGTAGTTCATCTAGTTTATTTATGTTTGGGTCCGTTTAGTCTAAGTCTAGTACAGCGATGCATGGCATCATGGTAAAGTGGATTGATGGATTGGCAATGGTGCGAGCTGATCATCGGTCAAGTGAAGCCAGGAGTTGTGAGTACATGCATAAGTACTAGGTAGATTTGATCAGTACATTCATGCAGCCGAGAGCGAGATGGATCTGTACGTTGTCGTGCTAAGAGACTAGCTCAAAGTGAGCTGATTTAGTTGAGGCAAAGACGTTGAGTTGATCCATCAGAGTGGCTGGATGTGCATGCACTTGTTTAGTGGAGTACGTGTGTGCGTGGAGCGTGAGTTTAGGATCAGGCCGGTGTGTGACTTGGCCCGTGCGTTTGCTTCCCTTTTATATACCCTGTAATCACTTTGGTTAATTAAGAGAAAGAGAGTCAGAAAAGGCACAAGTTGTGCGGTGCCAAAACTCCTGCGTGCTCTTCTTCTATCTTGTGTGCGTGAATTCATCTCCTACCTTGGGCAGAGATTACATACGAGACGTGTAGGACTACCGCCTTGTCAGATCCACAGTGGAACCCTAACTTTTCATCTAGTTCGTGTACTCAATTTGTCATCCGTAATTTCAGTTGCAATTCACCTTTGTTCTTGCTGGTTCTTCGGTTGCTTGCAGAAACTCGAACCTCATTGTTCAGGTTGATCGTGCCTAGGGCAAGGTCAATACCCATCGAAGATTGGTTTAGCGATTGTTGAGGCATATCGTCAGGTACGGTATAGCCGGATCGTCAAGGTCAAAATCCACCAAATCGATAGTTATCTCCAATCTCATCGAAAGATCAGGCCACCGTCACATCAAGTGGTATCAGTTTTCAGGTTCATCAGTGAGATATTTATAGTTTTCGTAGATTAGTTTATTTTTCTGTCCTATGAACCCAGGAAAAAGCCAAAAAAGAAATTTAGATTAGTTCATCCTTTACACCTACCTTTTTAGCCTTTAGCAATTTTTGCATCTAGTATTTGCATAGTTGAATTGTTGGTTGCATTCATCTTAGAATTAGTGCTGGTTTAGATTAGTTTTGGGAGAAAATTGTCGACTAGATCAAACCTTGTTTTTGTCCACCATATATTCCGCCTCCAGCTCATTCGTAATCTAAAAATAAACAAGATCACATCAGATTGTTTCTAGTTTTGCTGATTTTTACGTGCAATCCGAGGTCGCATGAGTTCAATAGTCCGTCCTATCTTTCGCTTTACGATCATATTCGCGCCTGACCCGCATCAGACGCCTCACGAGCTGTGCGCTGTACCCCACCCAGCTTACGCGAGCGGCCAGACACACAGCCATCCGTGTCTGACACCGCGCGTCCCGCATCCATCCATGCCTGCATTTCACTAGGACTATCATCTCGGCAGCTCTTGTGGCTTGGCGAGGCGGGGTGGGAGCCCTCCTCCTAGGCTCCAGCCGTGGCACACTCAGGCAGTGGACGGTGCACCAGGGCTCCTACGGTGGCACTGCTGTTGCGGTTGGTCGCCGGATCTAGGCGGCTAGATCTGGGGCTTTGAAGGAGGTCAAGACGATGCACAGGTTGTCAGGTGGACTAGTTGGGACGGATCCGGGTGAAAACCTAGTCTTCGGTTGATGGCCAGAGCCAGTGATGACGATGCCCTTGTCATCGTTTCCTTCATGAAGGCATCATCGAGGTGAAGCTCCCAGCTCCACTCAATACCTCCGGGGGAAACCCTAGATCAGCTGATCGGATGTTGGCGGCAATCATGTGTCGTTACCCCCTTGGGGGCAGCATTCTTGGAGGTGCACACTCGTTCTCGCGGGACTAGCAGACGGCTTCTTTGGTGGAGCGGTGCTTCATCCTACACATTGATGGCGACGGATCTCGACGGCGTGGCGCAGTGCAGATTTGGCGTTCGATGTGCGAGGATGGACTCGGGCAGGAGGACGACGTTGTCTGGCGTCGTGGTAGCGCCGAGGGCAGAGAGACCTGGCACGATAGATGCAACAATACAGCTCTGAAGATGGATTGATGGCAGGTGGCTGCGGCGGCCTTATACCCGGCAGACGTCCTGGTTGGGACCTCAGGTCTTAGATGTTTAGGTTTGGCTGCGAGGTCTGTTTGGTATTAGGCCCAGACTATCAGCATCCTTTCATCAACTGGATAGGAGTAGCGACAGATGTTGCCTAGACGGTGGCTTTAGTCTTACTGTTATATGACTTTGTAAGATCTTGTGTGAATAATTAATAAAGTGGCCGCATGCATCGTCCAGATGCAGAGGTCGGGGGTCCTCCTCTTTTCTAAAAAAAAAAGACACCACCGCGTCTAACTTTCTCCTCCAGCCGATTATTTTGCACTAGTACTACCTCATCACAACACGGGAGCCTGTACAGCTAGCTAATCAACTTTCCCAGCTTTGTTTCATTGCTATCTTTAGTAGCAGTCGGTCAACGCACCTTTCTTTTCTTTTGGACACAGCTTGTCTCCGTATCATCTTTTGTATACTCGCTAGTAACCGGCTTGAAAAAAAATGAAAAAAAGGAAAAAGAGATAAAAAGGAAAAAAATTAAAAGAAAAAGTTGCAAAAAATCAGGCCGGCCAGCATCTGTTTTGGGCTGATATTTTCTTTCATGGACATTCTTTTGCTGCTACAGTGTTCATCGCCGCATCATTTATCATCTGCTTTTGAGATTTATTGCACACGTCATTTATAGCTCACTTATATCTAGCTATTTATGGCTATCATTTTTTCATCGGTTTCCACTCGATTGCTTCAGTATCGGGGCTTAGATTGTTTTCTCTTACTAGTCGACCGCCAGCACTAGTTAGGAGTTTGAGCAATTATTCAGTTTGCATTACTTTTTGCTTAATTGTGCCACATATTGTGAGTTGAGGAAACCTTCACCAAGCTCCACTTCGTATATTGTATCTTGTTCGGTCACTTGGTAATCACTATATCAATCTTTTGATAACTTTTGACATCACCAACGGCCGACAACCACTGCAACACGGTAAGAACTGGTAAGAGCTTGGTAATTGCTCGAGAGTTGGGAGAAATTTTCCACCGCCTCACCGTAGTTACTGTAGGAGCAATAAACTTGTGATTTTGTTCTTGCTTCCTCTTAACCATGGCAGGTGAAGACAACAGAAAGCCACGGTGGCACGCCTTGAGGAGGATGTGCATGCATACACCGAGCGGTTCACATCGTTCGAGGGCTCACTTGATAAGCGTCTCAAGTCGATCGAGGATAGCAATGAGACATTCACTCAAACACTTGCATCTATTATGAAACGTCTCGATGCCTAGGATGCCCGTCTGGGTGGCGCCTCCACTGCCGCTACGCGTCTTCCAGCCACCAACACAGGTCTACAACGAGCTTGTTAGGTTCCCCCAGGAGACCCGAGGCACCCTTTTTCATACATAGATGTCGTCGACCAGCCCCGTCCTCGCAACGCCAACTCGATAGCAGGCCCGCATGAGGACATCCAAGATGAAAACTATGATGGTGATTCCGAGGATCCTGATGCAGTTAATGATAACAATGATTGTGATCATCGTTGCTATGCAATAATCAACACGGTATGGGACGACACCAGCATCCTCAGGAATGTGGCCATGACGACTCTTTGGGCAGAATTAAATTTGTCATGCCTCCTTTTGATGGGAAATATGATCCGGATGTTTATCTTGACTGGGAATTATTAGTTGATAAAAAATTTGTTTGCCATGATTTTCTCGATGATAAAAGAGTTAGGGCTGCAACTAGTGAGTTTAGTGATTTTGCTTCTGTTTGGTGGAGAGAACATTGTCGTAAACATCCTAATAATATTCCTGCCACTTGGGAAGCTTTGAAATTAGTAACACGTCACCGTTTTGTTCCCGGATATTATGAACGTGACTTGCTAAATAAACTACAACGCTTGAACCAAGGATCTAAATCTATGGAAGACTATTATCAAGAATTGTAAAATGGGCATGTTACGATTGTGGTTTAGTTGAGACCAAGGAAACCTCTATGGCTAGGTTCTTGGGTGGATTGAATAGAGAAATTTATGACATACTTGCTTATAAGGATTATCATTCAATGACCCGTTTATTCCATCTAGCTATACATGCTGAACATGAAGTGCAGGGTCGTTCGAGATTGCGTTCTAATTTTTCTGCAGGTCAAAATTCCACATGGGCGCCGCGCACCCCTGCTGCCCCATCCACTCGCACCTCTACGACAACACCTACAACCTCTCGATCGGGGCCTACTTCATCAACTTCAGCATCACACGCTTCGGCACCAATGAAAAGTACTACACCAGCTCCAACAAAAAGTTCGTCATCATTGTCTGCTTCCTCCAAAAGAACAAAGGATATCCAATGCCACACTTGTAAAGGATTTGTCCATGTCATTAAGGAGTGTCCTAATAAGCGTGTATTGATCATTCGCGAAGACAGTGAGTACGACTCCGATAGTGATTTTGATGACGACACATATGCCTTCCTTGCTGCACATGAGGACGATGACACAAGACCGACGCAAGAGGAAGAACATGTGACCGTCGACGGTGCCGATAAGTACATGATTCTTATATCACATCATGTACTTAGTGCTCAGATTGTCAAAGCAAAGAAGGATCAAGTCACAACCTCTTCCACATCAAAGGAGTCGTCAAGGAGCATTCCGTTCGCATAATCATTGATGGAGGGAGTTGTAACAATTTAGCAAGCATTGACATGGTGGAGAAGCTCACCCTACCTTCCCAACAACATCCACAACCTTACTACATTCAATGGTTTAATGATGGTGGAAAAGTAAAGGTAACACACATGGTGAGAGTTCCTTTTTCTTTAGGTTCATACCATGATAGTATTGATTGCGATACTGTGCCTATGCAAGCTTGTTCTATGTTACTAGGAAGGCCATCGCAGTATGATAAACAATGTTTACATGATGGTAGAACTAATCAGTACACTCTCACACATAAAGGAAAGAAAATCATTCTACACCCTATGTCTCCTGAGCAAATTTTAAAAGATGATCTTTCTAGGGCTAGTAGAAACACAAATATTGAGCGCATTAAATCTGAAAATCAGAAAGTTGTTGATGAGTTAGAACAATTTAATAAGATGCAAGAATCTAATCCTAGCTCATCTAAAGAAATTAAATTGAAAGGTGATTCTTTCTTAGCTACACGTGCTGAAAATTTTGAGTTTGATGCTCAAACTGATGAATGTTATGCTCTTATTTGCTAAAGAAGTTTTGTTTTCATTTGAGGATATGCCTTCTTATTTGCCTCCTATTGTCGCTAACCTTTTGCAGGAGTATCATGATGTTTTTCCAAAGGAAGTACCACAGGGGCTGCCACCTATGAGAGGAACTAAACACCAAATTGACCTGATACCTGGCGCATCACTACCCAACCGTGCACCGTACCAGACTAATCCCGAGGAGACTAAGGAGATTCAGCGACAAGTTCAAGAACTACTCGAAAAAGGTTACATTCGTGAATCCCTTAGTCCATGTGCTGTACCAATTTTACTTGTTCCTAAAAAAGAAGGCACTTCACGTATGTGTGTTGATTGTAGAGCCATCAATAATATCACAATTCTACATCGTCATCCTATTCCTAGATTAGATGACATGCTTGATGAACTCAGTGGCTCAGTTGTGTTTTCTAAAGTGGACTTTCGTAGTGGCTACCATCAAACTCGTATGAAACTAGGTGATGAATGGAAAACTGCTTTCAAAACTAAATTTGGTTTATATGAGTGGTTAGTTATGCCTTTTGGATTGACTAATGCAGCTAGTACTTTCATGAGACTAATGAAAGAAGTTTTGCAAGCTTTCATTGGACGATTTGTGGTAGTATACTTTGATGATATTCTGATTTATAGTAAGTCACTAGAGGAACACTTGGACCATTTGCGTGCTGTTTTTTCCGCTCTGCGTGATGCATATTTATTTGGTAACATCGAGAAGTGCACTTTTTGCATGGACCGAGTCGCTTTTCTTGGCTATGTTGTGACAGCGCAGCGAATGAAGTTGATAAAGCCAAGGTTGAAGCGATCCAGAGTTGGCCGATCCCTAACTCGGTCACACATGCATGAAGTTTTCTCGGACTTGCTGGGTTCTACCGACGGTTCGTGAAGGATTTTAGTACCATCTCAGCGCCGCTCAATGATCTCACAAAGAAAAATGTGCCATTTATCTGGAGCGACGCACAAGAAGAAGCCCTCCATATTCTTAAAGATAAGCTCACACACGCCCCTTTGCTGCAATTACCCAATTTCAATAAAATGTTTGAATTAGAATGTGATGCTAGCAGCATTGGTTTGGGTGGTGTTTTATTGCAAGAAGGCAAACCAGTAGCATATTTTAGTGAAAAACTCAGTGGGGAGTCTGAATTATTCAACATATGATAAGGAACTTTATGCAGTAGTTCGGACTTTGGAGACATGGCAACATTATTTATGGCCTAAGGAGTTTGTCATACATTCTGATCATGAACCACTTAGGCATATTAGAAGTCAAAGCAAATTGAACTGTAGACATGCAAAATGCATTGAATTTATTGAATCTTTTCCTTATGTTATTAAGCACAAGAAAGGGAAGGAGAATGTAATTGCTGATGCATTGTCTAGACGCTATACCATGTTATCACAACTTGACTTCAAAAATTTTGGACTTGAAACTATAAAAGAGGACTATGCTAATGATGTCGATTTTAAAGATATATTGCTCAATTGTGGAGAGGGTAGAACTTGGAACAAGTTCGTCGTTAGTGATGGATTTGTTTTTCGCACTAATAAGCTATGCATCCCAGATAGCTCTGTTCATCTTTTGTTATTAAAGGAAGCGCATGGAGGTGGAGTTATGGGACATTTTGGCATCAAGGAGACAGAAGACATCCTTGCTGGTCATTTGTTCTGGCTGAAAATGAGAAGGGATGTGGAGAGATATGTTGCACGCTGCACGACATGCCAAAAAGCTAAGTCATGATTAAACCCACATGGTTTATATATGCCTCTACCTGTTCCTAACACTCCTTGGGAAGATATATCTATGGACTTTGTATTAGGACTGCCTAGGACACGACGGGGGCGGGATAGTATATTTTTGGTTGTTGATCGATTCTCTAAGATGGCACATTTTATACCTTGTCATAAAAGTGACGATGCTACTCACATTGCTGATTTGTTCTTTCTAGAAGTAGTTCGTTTACATGGTGTGCGAAATACAATTGTTTCCGACCGTGACACAAAATTTCTTAGCCACTTTTGGAGGGTGTTGTGAAAAAAATGGGGACTAATCTTTTATTTAGTACTACATGTCATACTCAAACAGATGGTCAAACTGAAGTGGTTAATTAAACACTGTCTACTATGCTTAGGGCTGTTTTGAAAAAGAAATTAAAAATGTGGGAAGAATGTTTACCTCATGTAGAGTTTGCTTATAATCGTTCAGTTCATTCTACCACAAAGTTATGCCCTTTTGAGATTCTCTATGGTTTTATACCTCGTTTACCAATTGATTTATTACCTATTCCATCTTCAGAGAAGGTAAACCTTGATGCTAAAGAACATGCTGAGTTAGTATTGAAAATGCATGAGATGACTAAGAAAAATATTGAATGCATGAATGCCAAGTATAAACTTGCTGGTAGTTAGGGTAGGAAAAGTATTTTGTTCAAACCAGGTGATTTAGTATGGTTACATTTGCGAAAAGACCACTTCCCTGATTTACGGAAGTCAAAATTAATGCCTCATGCAGATGGACCTTTTAAAGTGCTTGAGAAAATTAACGAGAATGCATATAAGCTTGATTTGCCTGCAGAATTTCGGGTTAGTCCCACATTTAAAGTTGCAGATTTAAAGCCTTATTTGGGTGATGACAATGAGATACCGTCAAGGACGACTTCGATTCAAGAAGGGGGGATGATGAGGACATCTCTTCTACTGTTACACCCGGCACGACTCCTACATCGGTTATTGTACTTGGTCCTATTACTAGAGCACGAGCGAGACATATTAATGGCCAAGTACTATCGCTCCTTTGTACATATGGTTTAACTAACGAGTATCATGTTACACGCATGTTCCTATTTACTTGTACTTAGGAACAAGGGTGTTGAAGAAATGATCAGAGAAAGCCACATGAAGTTAAAGGATTGAAAATATTGCATATTGATTCCAACAAGCAGCAACAGTATGTGCATGCAATTAGAATCAACCAAGCCATCTGTTGGTGTCAAAACTGGCGGATCTCGGGTAGGGCGTCCGGAACTGTGCGTCTAGGCGGATGGTAACAGGAGACAAGGGACACGATGTTTTACCCAGGTTCGGGCCCTCTTGATGGAGGTAAAACCCTACGTCCTGCTTGATTGATATGGATGATGTGGGTATTACAAGAGTAGATCTACCATGAGATCAAGGAGGCTAAACCCTAGAAGCTAGCCTATGGTATGATTGTTGTTATTGTTGTTGTGTCCTACGGACTAAAACCATCTGGTTTATATAGACACCGGAGAGGGCTAGGGTTACACAGAGTCGGTTACAATGGTAGGAGATCTACATATCTGTATCGCCAAGCTTGCCTTCCACGCCAAGGAAAGTCCCATCCGAACACGGGACGAAGTCTTCAATCTTGTATCTTCATAGTCTTGGAGTCCGGCCGATGATGATAGTTCGGCTATCCGGACACCCCCTAATCCGGGACTCCCTCAATAGCCCTCGAACCAGGCTTCAATGACGACGAGTCCGGCGCGTATATTGTCTTCGGCGTTGCAAGGCGGGTTCTCCTTCAAATTTCATGTGCCTGCCGAATAGTGTCCGGCTTCCTTATAAATGTTGCGCTCCTTGGCTTCCACGCCCAATAATGGCCCTCTTCCATGTGTCGTATGAATGCGAAAAGCTAGGGTATTTTTGCGTTTTACCCCCTAGCCGCGCGAACGAGCCGCCTATAAGAGAGGCGAGGATCTAGATCCAACTCACACCATCCTCCTTCCGCAAGTACTCATCGAAGCGCCTCTGACAAAAATCCATTCCATCATGGATAGTCGACGCGGCTCCTCCACTCGCGCTCCCAGCCCTCAGCCAGGAGATTGGGGGAGATGCTCATTTCCACACAGCGAGCTAGTGACGCTCCAAACCAAGGGATATCTTCCCCCAGCCTTCATGGTTCCGGTTCGAGCCGGACTGGCCACCTTCAGGGGTGGAAAGTAGGCGGAGAGTGTCCCCAACCCCTCCAAAGGAGAGCGGGTATGCTTCGTCCCTTATCTAATAAGGGGACTCGGATTTCCCATACATCCGTTTCTCCGGGGGCTCCTGGAGTTCTACGGACTCCAGCTTCACCACCTTACACCTGCCTCCATTCTGCACATCGCGGGCTTTGTAGCTCTTTGCGAGCTGTTCTTGGGCATCGAGTCCCATTTTGCGCTGTGGAAGAGATTGTTTTGCCTCGTACCCCGTTCTCATGAGGGGTTGATATATCAAGTGGGCGGAGCCGAAATATGGCGCATCGCCGGGACCGGATATCTATCCGGCACCCCGAAGAAGGCGTCCAAAGACTGGCCTTCGGAATGGTTCTATATGGAGGACGCCCCTCTGCCGGATCCAGTTCGGATCGGCCTCCCGGAGTTCAGCAACGCTCCCTTGAAGAAACGCCTGAGTTGGCGCCCGCGGAGCCCTCAACGGGAAGATGATGGGAGCGTCCAATATCTGATGGGCCGGATAAGGTTACTGGCCCACTCCGGATTGACCATGATTGGAGTCATGGCCACGTGCATTACGCGAGGGGTGCAGCCGCTCAAATATAGGGGCCACCCCATGTGAGATTTCAACGGGGAGGATGGCGCCACCCGTCATGGCCGCAAGGGGCCGGAATCGGCCGCCGATCTGGTGAAGATCCTGTCTGGCTTGTACAAGGGGGAGAAGGAGGACTTCCTCCGCACGAGTCCATTGAATGGATTCTCCATGAATAACCCTCGGAGCTGGGTAAGCGGACGTTTATCTGTCCGATCCATATTCCCAAAGTCAAGTGTCTCACTTTGTGATTCTGACGCAGGAGCTGCACCGGGACGTGGAGGGCATACAAAGCCTGACTCCACAGCCCGAGGATCCGGGACGATCCCTTGATCCGGCCTCCGAAGAGGATCCGGACATAAAGGTGGAGCTGATTGACGGGGTGTTCCACCAACTTAGCATGGACAATGCTCTAGTCGCCATTACGGCTGACTACCCCGGTTTATCTCCGGCTTCCCAGGTGACTACCACCGGATTCCTGACACCATCATTTGATCCATGCTCATTTTTGACCATCATATACAAATGGTGCATCGCAGGAGGCGCCTTTAAGGCAGGAAGCCGAACTCGCGGCAGCTGACAAGCGAGGGTCAGTTCGGCCCAGCAGGCGGAAGAGGAGTGCGGCGCGAATCGAAACGTTGCTACAACGGTACGATGCACCGTTGTTTTTAAGGGAAAGATCCCTCAGAGGTATATTGACACTCATGATTTTCCCAGGAGGAAGAGCGCTGCCGGACAGTGTCCGGAGAGGTTGCCAATCAAGCCTCCGCCAGACATGCTCCAACGCATGGTCCGGAAGGGGAGGCGAACACAAGACATGAGTCGGATGGTCCTCCAATGGAGGATACCGACAGGTTGTTCGCCACCAGGTCTGAGGTGGAGAGCGCCATGAATCACAGGCGCCGCCAGACGGTTCTTTGTGATGCGTGTTTCTCTCCGGAGGCACTGAATGCCTTTAATGCGGGAGACGCGCACCTCCGTGCCACTCGAGATGGTTTAACCAGAGCCACGGAGCAATATGTGAAAGACATACGGGTGAGGAATTTTAATAGTTATATATGCCAGTAGCCCCCGAGGCTTAAAATAGTTAGAATAACTGATTTAAGGATCATTTGTTTATGCAGGATCTTACGGAGAAGAATACCTGTCTGTCCCAGGAGCTTCAAGAGTGCAAGGCCCAACTTGAGGCCGCACTAGCCGCCGCAGGAGTAGGTACAGAGACTCCCTCTGGTAATACATACTTCGAAAAGATAAGTAGTTTATGAAGTGCCGCGTGTGCGTAAGTCTGACAATTGAATTGCAGAGGGTGGCATATTGGAACCGGACAAGCAACATCTGCTACGCCAGCTGAAGGCCGGCGAGAAGGTGCTTACGAGGGTGCAGCAGGAGAGAAACAAACTCCAAAATGCCAACACCCGGCTGGGCGAAGAACTAAAAGATGTTCGGGTCCAGCTGGCTGACTCCGTAAAGGAGAATCGGCGGCTTCGTCGCGACATTTACAGTAAGTGCTTGAGAAAACTCTTTTGAAAAGAAGAGTCCGGCGAGGAAGTCGATTGACAGAAATGTGTTTGTAGGTTTGCTCATGGGTCGTCCGGCAGAGGAGATGCCTGCTTCCACGGGTGACCTTCTTCTCGAGCTGCTGCAACTGCACGAACGTATTCGGTAGACGAGCGGCGTCGTCCAGGCCTTATGGCAGTCCGTATCCCTACCCGAGGGTCTTGCAGGGCTTGCTGACAAGCTTCAGGGAGTACGATAGCGCTTTCGTCTGTGGAAGATATCGGCCTGCCATCAAGGCGCCAGAGAGGCCTAGGCCATGGTGAAGACGCGGTACACGAAGGCTGAGTCAAACCACATGGCCGAGGTCGGACCTGTGGGGCCTGATGGGAAGGAGATCCCTGTGAGCTTAATGTACGGCCAAGTAGAGTTGGCCGCGAAATATTCCCAATGGGACTGTAAGCTAGACAGCCTGTTAGATGGGATTGAAGAGGAGTTCAATCAATCAATTTGACGATGTAATTTTAAAATGACATGTAAAATGCCTTCTAGCCGGATTGTAGATCGTTTGTCTTTGCGGACCTTTTCGCTTCAACCTCGGGACCCAACAGTCCGGAGTGTGTCCGAATACCCTAGCGGTTAGAAAAACCGGGGCATGCATGGAGACCAGGCGTAGGGGTCATTAGTGCTTTATCAGACAAGTGCCCAACTAGTTATGTTATATTACATGGTTAGTAGGAAACATCTTCCAGGGAGAATAGTTCCGTTAGGGGTTCCTTTCCCTGGGAGGCATGCCCTAAGGTGCATGTCCGTACTGCGAAAAGAGCAGAAAAAGCATCTGGGGGCAGATAAGTTTAAATAAGTAATAAATCACCTTTCAAGTCACCGACCGAATATTCCCTTAAGAACGCTAGCTTTCGGCTTCACCCAGTCTGAGGTACACATCCGACTGACCTGGCAGTAACAATCGCAGAGGTGCTCCCTTTACCTCCTAGCCGAACAATCGGGAATGTAGGGGTAAGCACAGGAGCCAGGCAATCCAGCTTGGCCAAAACTTAAGTCATATCGATGCATATAATGGTGAATAAAAGGTACATGCGGAAGTATGACACATGTGTTGGGCATGAAGCCCGTATAAATAAGCTTCTGTTAAAGAAGCCCCCAGGTATAATGAGTGCTAGTAGCACATCAAGTGTGTGCGAACAATGCGTAGATCAGCCCATCAAAGGCTTTTACTAAAAAAAGGGGAAGAAGGAGGGGAACAAGAGACAGTGAAAATGTAAAAGGTGGACGGAGGAGGGAGACGAACTGTGAGTCCAGCGCTAGGCGTAGAATCTTCGGAGACGGGCTGCGTTCCATGGGTTCGGCTCGAGTCGGTTGTCAGATGCGTTACGTAGACGGTATGCTCCGCCGGTTAGGACTTGGTCGATGATGAAGGGACCTTCCTATTTGGGCTTGAGTTTGTCCTTTTTTCTTGTCCGACAGGCGTAGAACAAGTTCGCCAACATTGTAAGTTTTGGCCCGTACTTCTCTGCTTTGATATCTTCGAGCCTAATGCTGGTAAAATGCGGAACGAGCTTTTGCCACGTCCCTCTCCTCCTCTAAGGCATCCAAACTGTCCTGCCGATCCAACTCGGCTTCTCTTTCTTCGTACATGCGCACGCGAGGTGAGTCATGAATTATATCGCAGGGCAAAACTGCCTCTGCGCCGTACACCATAAAAAATGGTGTGAATCCGGTAGTGCGGTTCGGCGTGGTCCGCAGCCCCCAGAGTACGGAGTCGAGCTCCTCTACCCAGTGCGTGTTAGATTCCGTGAGGGATCGCACTAATCTGGGTTTAATGCCGCTCATGATTAGACCATTTGCACGTTCGACTTGACCGTTAGTTTGGGGGTGATAGACTGATGCGTAGTCGAGTCTGATGCCCATGTTTTTGCACCAGAGTTTAACCTCGTCGGCCGTGAAATTCGTGCCGTTATCAGTGATGATGCTGTGGGGGACACCGTAACGGTGTACTACCCCGGATATGAAGTCTATCACGGGTCCGGATTCAGCCGTTTTAACTGGCTTGGCCTCTATCCATTTGGTGAATTTGTCCACCATGACCAATAGGTATTTTTGCTTGTGGGTTCCTCCTTTAAGGGGTCCAACCATATCAAGCCCCCAGACCGCGAACGGCCAGGTGATGGGTATAGTTTTGAGGGCGGTGGGTGGCATGTGGCTTTGATTAGCAAAGAGCTGGCAACCGACGCATCGTTGGACTAAGTCCTGAGCATCTGCCCGGGCAGTCGGCCAATAAAATCCTGTATGGAAGGCCTTGCCTACAAGGGCCCGGGCTGCGGCGTGGTGCCCACCGAGTCCGGCGTGAATTTCAGCCAGGAGATTTCGCCCTTCCTCTTTAGAGACACACCTTTGAAGGACTCCGGTTGTGCTTTTCTTATAAAGTTCTCCCTCATGGACCTTGTAGGATTTAGATTGCCGAACTATGCAGCGGGCCTCATTTTGCTCTTCGGGGAGTTCCTGCCTAGTTAAGTAGGCTAGGAATGGTTCTGTCCACGGGGCGATTACTGCCATTATTTCGTGGGCTGAGGGTGTTATTTCATTGGCTGAGCCACCGACTGTGTCAGAATGTACCGTGTTGGGTGGCGCGGTCGATTCTGGGTTACTGTTTCCGGACTCCTCTTCCCATAGTATGGATGGCTTAAAGAGCCGCTCCAGGAAGATGTTTGGAGGGACGGCGTCACGTTTTGCGCCGATGCGTGCCAACATGTTGGCTGCCTACTTATTATCCCGGGCTACATGGTGGAATTCGAGTCCTTCGAACCGAGCTGACATTTTTAAGACGACGTTACGATAGGCTGCCATTTTTGGATCCTTGGCGTCAAAGTCTCCATTTACTTGGGATATTGCGAGGTTTGAGTCCCCGCGCACCTCTAGGCGTTGAATACCCATGGAGATTGCCATCCGGAGACCATGTAGAAGGGCCTCGTATTCGGCTGCATTGTTAGAGTCCGTGTACATTATCTCAAGTACGTATTGGACTGTGTCTCCGGTTGGGGACGTCAGTACGACGCTAGCCCCCAAGCCGGCCAACATTTTGGAGCCGTCTAAATGCATGATCCAATTGGAGTATGCGCCGTACTCTTTAGGGAGTTCGGCTTCGGTCCATTCGGCGATGAAGTCAGCCAAGACTTGCGATTTTATAGCTCGCCTTGGTTTGTAGGTTATGTCAAATGGTAAGAGATCAATGGCCCATTTTGCAATCCTACCCGTCGCGTCGCGGTTGTTTATAATGTCGTTGAGGGGTACTTCGGAGGCCACTGTTATCGAGCACTCTTGAAAGTAGTGTCGCAGCTTCCGGGATGCCATGAACACCGCGTACGCTATCTTTTGATAATGTGGATACCGGGACTTGCGTGGGGTTAAGACAGTGGATACGTAGTACACTGGTTTTTGAAGAGGGAATTTGTGTCCTTCTGCTTCTCGTTCGACGACGAGCGCTGCGCTAACAACTTGATGTGTTGCCGCGATATATAATAACATTGGTTCGCCTAGGTTGGGCGCGGCCAGGACCAGATTTGTTGCTAGTATGGCCTTTATTTCTTCGAGTCCGGCCGTGGCAGCATCCGTCCACTCGAAATGTTCGGTGCGCCGGAGGAGGCGGTAGAGAGGCAATGCCTTTTCTCCCAAATGGGAGATGAAGCGGCTTAAAGCCGCCATGCATCCAGTCAGTTTTTGTATTTATTTGAGGTCTTTTGGGATATCCAGTTGTGACAGAGCTCGGATCTTGGCTGGGTTTGCTTCAATTCCTCTGCCGGATACAATGAAGGCCAAGAGCTTTCCGGCTGGTACGTCGAAAACGCATTTTTCCGGGTTGAGCTTAATGTCATATTCTCGGAGGTTGTCGAATGTGAGCCTCAAATCGTCTACTAGAGTTTTGACGTGTTTGGTCTTAACAACCACATCTTGAGTCCGAAGGGCATTGTGTTGAAGCAAAATGGTCTGTATGGAGTAATGAATGCCGTTGCGGCCTGGTCTGTTTCCGCCATCTTTATTTGATGGTATCCGGAGTATGCATCGAGGAAACACAATGAATCGTGCCCCGCGGTAGCATCGATGCTTTGGTCGATGCGGGGGAGGGGGAAAGGATCCTTTGGACAGGCCTTATTAAGGTCTTTAAAATCCACACAAAGGCGCCAGGATTTGTCCTTTTTTGGTACCATTACCAGGTTCGCTAGCCAGTCCGGATGTTTTATGTCTCTGATGAATCCGGCTTCTAATAGTTTGGCTAGCTCCTCTCCCATTGCCTGTCTTTTGGGTTCGGAAAATCGTCGAAGAGCCTGTTTGACTGGCTTGAATCCTTTTAGGATATTTAGGCTGTGCTCTGCCAGCCTGCGTGGGATTCCTGGCATATCTGAAGGGTGCTAGGAAAAAATGTCCCAATTTTCCCGAAGGAATTCTCGTAGTGCGGCTTCTACATCAGGGTTTAATTGTGCCCCAATGGAGGCCGTCTTTGTGGGGTCCGTTGGATGGACCTGGAATTTGACTATTTCGTCTGCTGGTTTAAAAGATGTGGACTTAGATCTCTTATCGAATATCGCATCGTCCCTATTCACTGTGGAGTGTAGTGCATTGAGTTCTTCTGCCGCTAGTGCTTCGGATAGTGCCTCTAGGGCTAGTGCGACTGTCTTATTTTCGGCGCGGAGTACTGTGTCCGGATCACTGACCAGAGTGATGATTCCATTGGGCCCGGGCATTTTGAGCTTCATGTACGCGTAATGGGGTACGGCTTGGAAAATTGTGAATGCCTCTCGCCCTAATAGAGCGTGATATCCGCTACTGAACGGGGCCACTTGGAAAGTGACTTCCTCGGACCTGTAGTTGTCCGGCGAGCCGAACACCACATCTAGTGTGATTTTTCCTGTGCAGCGTACTTCCCGACTAGGGATTATTCCTCTAAAGGTTGTGCTGCTTCGCTCAATGCGGCTCCAGTCTATATCCATTTTTTGGAGGGTTTCCTTGTAGATGATGTTTAATCCGCTGCCGCCATCCATGAGTACCTTGGTAAGACGAAAGCCGTCCACTATGGGACTGAGGACCAATGCGGCTGGCGCTCGAGCTGTTCGGAATTTAGGTTCGTCGCTGGCATTGAAGGTGATAGCCATGTCACTCCATGGATTTGTTGCTGCTACTTGGTAGACTTCGGCGAGGCTGCGGATTGTTCGTTTCCGTATATTATTTGATGTGAAAGTCTCGAAGACTGTTAATGCCATACTGGTACTGTTGGGCTGGTTTTCCGGGGCTAGAAGCCCTTCGCCACTTTTGGCCACCTGCCGTAGTATCCAACATGCCCGAAGGCTAGTGTTGGAGTGGCACCTTCTGCATTATGGATTTTGCAGGGTCCGCTGAGCCATCCCTCCAGTACGGTTCTGTACCCTTTAGGGGTTTTTTGCTTTTTGGTTTTTGACCCAGGTGCTTGAGCATGGTGCACCCTTTTATTCCGGACTAAGGTTGTGTTTAGGGCCGGATTGTCCCAAATCTAGTTTCGGTTTTCCAGGCACTCTCCATCGCACAATATTTTCGTACTATGGTCGCCAGGTCGGCGAAGCGTGTGAACTTGCAACGGCTTATGGCGTTCATGATTCCCTTGTCCATGCAATTATTGCAGAAAATAGAGATTGCGCTTTCCTCATGGCAGTCCTTTATCCTGTCCATAACGAGGAGGAATCTGGCCCAGTAATGATGTACTGTTTCATCGGGCTCTTGCCGTATTTGATATAGATCGCTTGTGTTTGGGTGGGCGGGTGGAACTAAATTCGGAACCCCGCCCAAACTAAGGCTCAAAGGCCGAGGAGTTTCCGGATTTGGAAGCTTGGATTGCTGGAGGTCGTCCAACGAATCTAGTCCGCTGCCTGACTTTAGGTTCCGTACTCGATTGACGTCCGTCCCTCCATGAGAATCCGGCATGGAGGGATCGGGAATCCGGACATAACTGGTTTTTAACATAGAAGAAGAGTCGCCGCATTGTTCTTCTACCACCGCAACATGGTGGGTAGCCTGGGGAGAGTTAATTTCTCTCAGATCGGTTTTAAGCCCAATCTGATCGTAGTCTGTAGCCACTCCCAGGGCGGCGATGCGATCCAAGAGCTCGTTTACGGAAGAGAGCTCCATCGGATCCAGCTGCTCGGCGAATTTCGAGTTGATGCAAAGATCGCTTTTGATGACCCGAGAGGTCATCGTTGAAGCGGTGGCCGAGCAGGCGGTCATAAGAAAACCACCCAGCCGGATAGCTTGACCAGCGGCCAAAGCTCCTTTGGCAATGGTACCATCATTGAAGTCAGGAAGAGGCATCCTTCCTGATTGCGACGACACAGAGGAACTCTCAATGAAAGCACCAATGTCAGTGTCAAAATCGGCGGATCTCGGGTAGGGGGTCCCGAACTGTGCGTCTAGGCGGATGGTAACAGGAGACAAGGGAGACGATGTTTTACCCAGGTTCGGGCCCTCTTGATGGAGGTAAAACCCTACGTCCTGCTTGATTGATATTGATGATGTGGGTATTACAAGAGTAGATCTACCACGAGATCAAGGAGGCTAAACCCTAGAAGCTAGCGTATGGTATGATTGTTGTTATTGTTGTTGTGTCCTACGGACTAAAACCATCTGATTTATATAGACACCGGAGAGGGCTAGGGTTACACAGAGTCGGTTACAATGGTAGGAGATCTACATATCCGTATCGCCAAGCTTGCCTTCCACGCCAAGGAAAGTCCCATCCGGACACGGGACGAAGTCTTCAATCTTGTATCTTCATAGTCTTGGAGTCCGGCCGATGATGATAGTTCGGCTATCCGGACACCCCCTAATCCGGGACTCCCTCACCATCCAAGGAGCATGCTACGTGCATAGGAGAGAAGGAGGATGAGGCTACCTGGACAAGAGAGAGCCACGTGCACACATGCCCATATAACAATCAATTAAAGAAGGAGATAATTGTAACTAGGCTATTTTGTCTCCATGTGGGCCGGCTCCTGGTGGTCAGTTCGTAGCCGATCTGGACACCTCGTCGAGCAGCGCCAACGCTTGGCCGTACTTAATAAATATCTAGCTTTTGTTAGGTTTAGACTTGGGTTTTACTGTATTGTCTAGCTTTCGCTATAATTCACATCTACAAGACGTGTCAGACTACCGCCTTGTCAGATCCATAGTGGAACCCCAACTTTTCATCTAGTTCATGTACTCAATTTTTCATCTGCAATTTCAGTTGCAATTAGCCTTTGTTCTTGCTGGTTCTTCGGTTGCTTGCAGGAACTCGAACCTCGTTGTTCAGGTTGATCGTGCCTACGGCAAGGTCAATAACCATCGGAGATTGGTTTAGCGATTGTTGAGGCGAACGTCGGGTACGGTATAGCCGGATCGTGAAGGTCAAAATCCACCAAATCGATAGTTATCTCCACTCTCATCGAAAGATCGGGCCACCGTCACATCAACCGATCCAAGTACCAAACATACGGCACCTCCGTGTTCAGCACACATTCAGCTCGATGATGTCCCTCGAACTCTTCATCCAGCAGAGGGTCGAGGGAGAGTTCCGTCAGCACGACGGCGTGGTGTCGGTGTTGATGATGTGATCCGCGCAGGGCTTCGCCTAAGCACTACGACGTTATGACCGGAGGAGTAAACTGTGGAGGAGGCACCGCACACGGCTAAGACAATGTTGTGCCTTTGGGGTGCCCCCTGCCCCCGTATATAAAGGAGGATGGGAGGAGGCGGCCGACCTAGGGGTGTGCCAAATGTGGGGAGTCCTACTAGGACTCCCTAGTCCTAGTAGGATTCCCCCTTCCTTTTCCGGAGTGGGAAAGGGGGAAAGAAGTGGAGAGGGAGAAGGAAAAGGGAGGCCACGCCCTGACCCCTTGTCCAATTCGGATTGGGGCTTGGGGGGCACGCGCCACCTCCTGGCCGCTGCCTCCTCTCTCCACTAAGGCCCATGTAGGCCCATTAACTTTTCCTGCAGGGTTCCAGTAACCTCCCGGTACTCCAAAAATGTCTGAACCTCTTCGAAACTATTCCGGTGTCTGAACATAACCTTTTAATATATCAATCTTTACCTCTCGACCATTTCGAGACTCCTTGTCATGTCCGTGATCTCATCCGGGACTCCAAACAAACTTCGGTCATCGAAACACATAACTCATAATACAAATCGTGATCGAACGTTAAGCGTGCGGACCCTACGGGTTCGAGAACTATGTAGACATAATCGAGACACATCTCCGATCAATAACCAATAGCGGAACCTGGATGCTCATATTGGCTCCTACATATTCTACGAAGATCTTTATCGGTCAAACTACATAACAACATATGTTGTTCCCTTTGTCATCGGTATGTTACTTGCCCAAGATTCCATCGTCATTATCATCATACCTAGTTCAATCTCGTAACCGGCAAGTCTCTTTACACGTTCCATAATGCTTCATCCCGCAACTAACTCATTAGTCACATTGCTTGCAAGGCTTATAGTGATGAGCATTACCGAGAGGGCCCAGAGACACCTCTCCGATACACCGAGTGACAAATCCTATTCTCGATCTATGCCAACCTAGCAAACAGCTTCAGAGACACCTGTAGATCATATTTATAATCACCCAGTTATGTTGTGACGTTTGATAGCACACAAGGTGTTCCTCCGGTATTCGGGAGTTGTATAATCTCATATTTAGAGGAACATGTATAAGTCATGAAGAGAGCAGTAGCAATAAAACTTAAACGATCATTATGCTAAGCTAACGGATGGGTCTTATCCATCACATCATTTCTAATGATGTGATCCCGTTTATCAAATGACATCACATGTCTATGGTCAGGAAACATAACGATCTTTGATTAACGAGCTAGTCAAGTAGAGGCATACTAGGGACACTTTGTTTTGTCTATGTATTCACACATGTACTAAGTTTCCGGTTAATACAATTCTAGCATGAATAATAAACATTTATGATGATATAAGGAAATATAAATAACAACTTTATTATTGCCTCTAGGGCATATTTCTTGCAGTCTCCCACTTGCACTAGAGTAAATAATCTAGATTACATAGTAATGATTCTAACACCCATGGACTCTTGGTGTTGATCATGTTTTGCACATGGAAGAGGCTTAGTCAACGGGTCTGCAACATTCAGATCCGTATGTATCTTGCAAATCTCTATGTATCCCTCCTTGACTTAATCGCGGATGCAATTGAAGAGTTTCTTGATGTGTTTGGTTCTCTTTTGAAATCTGGATTCCTTCGCCAAGGCGATTGCTCCAGTATTGTCACAAAAGATTTTCATTGGACCCGATGCACTAGGTATTACACCTAGATCTTATATGAACTCATTCATCCAGACTCCTTCATTTGCTGCTTCCAAAGTAGCTATGTACTCCGCTTCACACGTAGATCCCTCCACGACGCTCTGCTTGGAACTGCACACACTGACAGCTCCACCATTCAATATAAATGTATATCCAGTTTGTGATTTAGAGTCATCCGGATCAGTGTCAAAGCTTGCATCGACATAACCATTTATGACAAGCTCTTTGTCACCTCCATAAACGAGAAACATATCCTTAGTCCTTTTCAGGTATTTCAGGATGTTCTTGACCGCTGTCCAGTGATCCACTCCTGGATTACTTTGCTACCTCCCTGCTAAACTTATAGCAAGGCACACATCAGGTCTGGTACACAACATTGCATACATGATAGATCCTATGGATGAGGCATAGGGAATGACTTTCATTTTCTCATTATCTTCTGCAGTGGTCAGGCATTGAGTCTGACTCAACTTCACACCTTGTAACACAGGCAAGAACCCTTTCTTTGACTGATCCATTTTGAACATCTTCAAAACTTTATCAAGGTATGTGCTTTGTGAAAGTGCAATTAAGCGTCTTGATCTATCTCTATAAATCTTGATGCCCAATATATAAGCAGCTTCACCGATGTCTTTCATTGAAAAATTCTTATTGAAGTATCCTTTTATGCTATCCAGAAATTCTGTATTATTTCCAATCAACAATATGTCATCCACGTATAATATTAGAAATGCTACAAAGCTCCCACTCACTTTTTTTGTAAATACATGCTTCTCGAAAAGTCTGTACAAAACCATATGCTTTGATCACATTATCAAAGCGTATATTCCAACACCGAGAGGCTTGCACCAGTCCATAATTGGATCGCTAAAGCTTGCACACTTTGTTAGCACCTTTTGGATCGACAAAATCTTCTGGTTGCATCATATGCAACTCTTCTTTAAGAAATCCATTAAGGAATGCAGTTTTGACATCCATTTGCCAAATTTAATAATCATAAAATGCGGCAATTGCTAACATGATTTCGACAGACTTAAGCATCGCTACGGGTGAGAAGGTCTCATCGTAGTCAACTCCTTGAACTTGTCGAAAACCTTTCGCAACAAGTTGAGCTTTGTAGACCGTAACATTACCGTCAGCGTTTGTCTTCTTCTTGAAGATCCATTTATTTTCTATGGCTTGCCGATCATCGGGCAAGTCCACCAAAGTCCACACTTTGTTCTCATACATGGATACCATCTCAGATTTCATGGCCTCAAGCCATTTCACAGAATCTGGGCTCATCATCGCTTCCTCATGGTTCATAGGTTCATCATGGTGTAGTAACATGACTGACAGAATAGGATTTCTGTAACACTCTGGTGTGGACCATACTCTAGTTGACCTACGAGGTTAGGTAGTAACTTGATCTGAAGTTTCATGATCATCATCATTAGCTTCCTCACTAATTTGTGTAGGAATCACTGGAACTGATTTCTGTGATAAACTACTTTCCAATTTGGGAGAAGGTACAATTACCTCATCAAGTTCTACTTTCCTCCCACTCACTTCTTTTGAGAGAAACTCCTTCTCTAAAAAGGATCCATTCTTAGCAACGAATATCTTGCCTTCAGATCTATGATAGAAGGTGTACCCAACAGTTTCCTTTGCGTATCCTATGAAGACGCATTTCTCCGATTTGGGTTCGAGCTTATTAGGTTGAAGCTTTTTCACATAAGCATCACAACCCCAAACTTTAAGAAACGACAGCTTGGGTTTCTTGCCAAACCACAGTTCATATGGTGTCTTCTCAATGGATTTAAATGGTGCCCAGCCGTCTCTAAAGCATAACCCCAAAACGATAGTGGTAAATTAGTAAGAGACATCATAGATCGCACCATATCTAATAAAGTACGGTTACGACGTTCGGACACACCATTACGCTGTGGTGTTCCAGGTGGCGTGAGTTGCGAAACTATTCCACATTGTTTCAAATGAAGGCCAAACTCGTAACTCAATATTTGCCTCCGCAATCAGATCGTAGAAACTTTATTTTCTTTTTACGATGATTTTGCACTTCACTCTGAAATTCTTTGAACTTTTCAAATGTTTCAGACTTATGTTTCATTAAGTAGATATACCCATATATGCTCAAATCATCTGTGAAGGCCAGAAGATAATGATACCCGCCGCAAGCCTCAACACTCATCAGACGACATACATCGGTATGTATTATTTCCAATAAGTCAGTGGCTCGCTCCATTGTTCCAGAGAACGGAGTCTTAGTCATCTTTCCCATGAGGTATGGTTCGCAAGCACCAAGTGATTCATAGTCAAGTGATTCCATAAGCCCATCAGCATGGAGTTTCTTCATGCGCTTTACACAATAGACCTAAACGGTAGTGCCACAAATAAGTTGCACTATCATTATTAACTTTGCATCTTTTGGCTTCAATAATATGAAAATGTGTATCACTACGATCGAGATTCAACAAAATAGACCACTCAACAAGGGTGCATGACCATAAAAGATATTACTCCTATAAATAGAAAAACCATTATTCTCTGATTTAAATGAATTATCGTCTCGCATAAAACAAGATCCATTTATAATGTTCATGCTTAACGATGGCACCAAATAACAATATTCAGGTCTAAAACTAACCCCGAAGGTAGATGTAGAGGTAGCGTGGCGACGGCGATCACATCAACCTTGGAACCATTTCCGATGCGCATCGTCACCTCCTTCTTAGACAATCTTTGTTTAATCTGTAGCCCCTATTTCGAGTTGCAAATATGAGCAACAGAACCAGTATCAAATACCCAGGTGCTACTACGAGCATTAGTAAGGTACACATCAATAACATGTATATAAAATATACCTTTCACTTTGCCATCCTTCTTATCCTCCAAATACATGGGGCAGTTCCGCTTCTAGTGACGAGTCCCTTTGCAGTGGAAGCACTCAGTTTCAGGCTTAGGTCCAGACTTGGGTTTCTTCCCGGGAGTAGCAACTTGCTTGCTATTCTTCTTGAAGTTCCCCTTCTTCCCTTTGCCCTTTTTCTTGAAACTAGTGGTCTTGTTAACCATCAACACTTGATGCTCCTTCTTGATTTCTACCTCCGCAACCTTTAGCATTGCGAAGAGCTTGGGAATTGTATTTTCCATCCCTTGCATATTATAGTTCATCAGGAAGCCTTTATAGCTTGGTGGCAGTGATTGAAGAACTCTTCAATGACACTATCATCAGGAAGATTAACTCCCAGCTGAGTCAAGTGTTATGGTACCTAGACATTCTGAGTATGTGTTCACTGACAGAACTATTCTCCTCCATCTTGCATTTATAGAACTTGTTGGAGACTTCATATCTCTCAACTCGGGAATTTGTTTGAAATATTAACTTCAACTCTTGGAACATCTCATATGCCCCATAACGTTCAAAACGTCTTTGAAGTCCCGATTCTAAGCCATAAAGCATGGCACACTGAACTATCGAGTAGTCACCAGATGGAGCTTGCCAGATGTTCATAACATCGGCATCTGCTCCTGCAGTAGGCCTTGCACCTAGTGGTACTTCAAGGACATAATTCTTCTGTGCAGCAATGAGGATAATCCTCAAGTTACGACCCAGTCCATGTAATTGCTACCATCATCTTTTAACTTAGCTTTCTCTAGGAACGTATTAAAATTCAAGGGAATGGTAGCATGGGCCATTGATCTACAACAACATAGATATGCAAACAACTATCAGGACTAAATTCATGATAAATTAAAGTTCAATTAATCATATTAATAAAGAACTCCCACTTAGATAGACATCCCTCTAGTCATCTAAATGATCACGTGATCCATATCAACTAAACTATGTCCGATCATCACGTGAGATGGAGTAGTTTTCAATGGTGAACATCTCTATGTTGATCATATCTACTATATGATTCACGTTCGACCTTTTGGTCTCAGTGTTTGGAGGCCATATCTACATATGCTAGGCTCGTCAAGTTTAATCCGAGTATTCTGCACATGCAAAACTAGCTTGCACCCATTGTATGTGAACGTAGAGCTTATCACACCCTATCATCATGTGGTGTCTCGGCACAACGAACTATAGCAATAGCGCATACTCAGGGAGAACACTTATACCTTGAAATTTAGTGAGGGATCATGTTGTAATGCTACCGTCGTACTAAGCAAAACAAGATGCATAAAAGATAAACATCACATGCAATCAAAATATGTGACATGATATGGCCATCATCATCTTGTGCCTTTGATCTCCATCTCCAAAGCACCTTCATGATCTCCATTGTCACCGGCTTGACATCTTGATCTCCATCGTAGCATCATTGTCATCTCGCCAATTATTGCTTCTATGACTATCGCTACCGCTTAGTGTTAAAGTAAAGCAATTACATGGCGATTGCACTTCATACAATAAAGTGACAATCATATGGCTCCTGCCAGTTGCCGATAACTCTGTTACAAAACATGATCATCTCATACAACAATTTATATCACATCATGTCTTGACCATATCACATCCTACAAAAACAAGTTAGACGTCCTCTACTTTGTTGTTGCAAGTTTACGTGGCTGCTACGGGCTTCTAGCAAGAACCGTTCTTTCCTACGCATCAAAACCACAATGATTTTTTGTCAAGTGTGCTGTTTTAACCTTCAACAAGGACCGGCTGTAGTCAAACTTGAGTCAACTAAAGTTGGAGAAACAGACACCCGCCAGCCAACTGTGTGCAAAGCACGTCGGTAGAACTAGTCTCATGAACGCGGTCATGTAATGTTGGTCCGGGCTGCTTCATCCAACAATACCGCTGAATCAATGGAAGACGTTGGTGGTAAGTAGTATGACTATTATCGCCCACAACTCTTTGTGTTCTACTCGTGCATATCATCTATGCATAGACCTGGCTCGGATGCCACTGTTGGGGAACATAGCATGCAATTTCAAAAAAAATCCTACGATCATGCAAGATCTATCTAGCTAGGAGATGCATAGCGAGAGGGGGAGAGTGTGTCCACGTACCCTCATAGACCGAAAGCGGAAGCGTTAGTTAACGTGGTTGATGTGTAGTCGAACGTCTTCACGATCCAACCGATCCAAGTACCGAGCGTACGACACCTCCATGTTCAACACACGTTCAGCTTGATGACATCGCTCGAACTCTTGATCCAGCAGAGGGTCGAGGGAGAGTTCCATCTACATGATGGCATGGTGATGGTGTTGATGATGTGATCCATGCAGGGCTTCGCCTAAGCACTACGACGTTATGACTGGAGGAGTAAACTATGGAGGGGGGCACCGCATGTTGGTGTCAAAACCGGCGGATCTCGGGTAGGGTGTCCCGAACTGTGCGCCTAAGGCTAATGGTAACAGGAGATGGGGGACACAATGTTTACCCAGGTTCGGGCCCTCTCTATGGAGGTAATACCCTACTTCCTGCTTGATTGATCTTGATGAATATGAGTATTACAAGAGTTGATCTACCACGAGACCGTAATGGCTAAACCCTAGAAGCCTAGCCAATGAGATTATGATCCTTGTCCTATGGACTAAACCCTCCGGTTTATATAGACACTGGAGGGGGCTAGGGTTACACAAAGTTGGTTATAGAGAAAGGAATCTACATATCCGAATAGCCAAGCTTGCCTTCCACGCAAAGGAGAGTCCCATCCGGACACGGGAAGAAGTCTTCTATCTTGTATCTTCATAGTCCAACAGTCCAGCCAAAGTATATAGTCCGGCTGTCCGAGGACCCCTTAATCCAGGACTCCCTTAGTAGCCCCCGAACCAAGCTTCAATGATGATGAGTCTGGCATGCAGATTGTCTTCGGCATTGCAAGGCGGGTTCCTTCTCCGAATACTTCAAAGTACCCGACTTAAAGAGATGTATCTGGCTTTCCATTCAAAGTCGTGCTCCTCGGCTTCTGCACCTTCATGATTTCAGCTTCCACGTGTCGAACGAATGCGAGAGGTCATGGCATTTTTGCATTTACCACCCCGAACCTGTGAGAAAATTGACTATTTAAGGAGACGGGGATCCTTAGATCTAATCCCACACCATCTCCCCCAAATAAGGAATCCTTAGAGCTTACCCGTAGAAACCACCCCAAGATGGATAGTGCTCCCAGCTCTTCCTCCCATTCTCACGGCCCCAAACAGGGTGATTGGGAAAAGTGTTCCGTATCCCACAGCCAACTTGTGAAGCTGCAGACCCAGGGATTCCCCCCGCAGATATAGTCCCCGTTCAAGCCGGATTGGCTTCCTTCGACGATGGGGAGTAGGAGGAGAAGTTCCCCAACCCATCTAGGGGGGAACGCGTATGTTTTGTTCCCTATTTGGTGAGAGGCGTTGGATTTCCAATCCATCCATTCCTCCGAGGGCTTCTGGAGCACTATGGCCTCCAATTACAGAACTTTACACATGCCTCCATCCTGCATATTGCGGGTTATGTTGCTCTTGGCGAGCTATTTCTAGGTTGCGAGGCCCATTTCGAGTTACGAAAGAAGCTGTTTTGCCTCGTCCCTCGTAATCAGGAGGGATCCATATTCCAAGTGGGCGGAGCCAAGATATGGCTTATCGCCGGGACAGGATACCTATCCAGTACGCCGAAGAAGGCATCCGAAGAATGGCCTTTCGAATTGTTTTATTTTGAAGACATCTCCCTTCTTGACCCAATTCGGAGGGGTCTTCCTGAATATTCAAGTACTCCATTGAAGAAGCGCCTCAGCTGGCGTCCTCGGAGCCCTAAGGAGGAACATATCATGGAAGTCCACCAACTGATGAGCAAGATAAAGATGCTCGCTCAATCCGGATTGTCAATAGTCGAGGTTATGGTGATATCCATAATGCGAGGGGTTCAGTCACTCCAATACCGAGGGCACCCTATGTGGCACTTCAATGGAGAAGATGATGCCATCCGCTATGGTCGAAAGGGTTCGGACACTTCCGCTGCTTTGGCGAAAATACTGTCCGGATTATACAAAGGGGAGGAGGAGGAGTTCATCCACATTAAGCCCAGGGATGGATTTTCCATGTACAACCCTCTGAGTTTCCGTCCCTTAAAGGGGAGGAGGAGGAGTTCATCCGTCATTTATGACAGGAATGGCGGAAAGTCACCAGGGAGATCCACAGCCCCGCAGCACAGCTAGAGGACCACAACCAGGCCCTTGATCCTGGATTCGAAGAGGATCCGGATATATTCGTGGAGCTCAGGGAAGGGGTGTTTTACCAGGCGAGCTGTGACAACACCGAAGTGGCCATCATTGCTGACTATCCCGGTCTCCTCCCTGTGTCGCATGTAAGTAATTAGGAGACTTGTCCTTTGGGAGAATTTCCCCCTTCCGCTTTACCCACCGCACTATATTATGCTCTAAAGGGGAGGCGATCGGTGCACCACGCTTCACCTGAGGCGACGCGCAAGAAGGCGGCACCCACGACGGGAAGGCCTTCGAAGCGGAAGGCAAATAGAGATATGGCTGAGCCTTCATTGAAGAGATATGGTTTTAAATATGCCCCATGGTCGTCATCTTAAAGTATGAAACTATCCGTTGTGTCTTATCAGGAAAAACATTCGCTGAACTGTGTCCGGGGATCCTGCCGGTCATGCCTCTAATAGACGGAACCCGGACCCTGTCACGAGGACTGAGACTAACGTGGAAGTGACACCGGATTGTCCTTCTGCGGAGGATTCGGATAAAGTATCCGCCACAAACTCTGAAGTGGAAAGCGCCATGAATCATCGGCACCACCAGGCCGCTCTTCGTGACCCTGGTTTTGTAGAAGAGGCTTTCAATGCCTTCAACTTGGGTGATGCATACATCCGAGCTGCTCGAGATGGGCTTTCTAGAGCCGCAGATCAGTATTTGAAGGATATGCGGGTAAGTTCATACTTGCACAATTCTGATAATTATATACCAGTAGCCCCCCGAGACTTAAAGCAGTTTAAGCAACTGATTTAAGGATCATTGTATGCCCAGGTGCTCAAAGAGAAGAACGACCTGTTGTCTCAAGAGCTGGAGAAGTGTCAAGCCCTGCTAACTACTGCTACCACCTAACTGGAGAAATCCAAGAAGGCAGCGTCTGGTAATGTTCCCCTCTATCGAGAAAACATGATCATATACCAGGAGTATTAATACAGGTGCAAATCTTATGACAGAGGCACCAGAGGTCGCACAAGTGGGAGGTCCAGGAGCTCAAAGGCAACTAGCCGCGGGAGGACGTATCCTGACATAGGTTAGGGTGGATAAGAACAAACTCCAAGATGCAAACACCAAGCTGGGCGTGGAACTAAAAGACGTGCGTGCCCAGCTGGCTGACTTCGTGAAGGAGAATAAAATTCTATGAGGCGGCATATTTAGTATGTGTTTGGACTTACCTTTATATAGTTCAGCAAGGAAAGAAACTGACAATAATTATGTCTATAGGTATATTGACGGGCCGTCCCGAAGAGGAGGTGTCCGGATCGTCGAGCGATCTGCTACAAGAGCTGTTGCAAATGCACGAGCGAGCTCGGCACGCGATGCAAAGTATTGCCAAGGCTTTATGGCCATCCGACTCCCCTCCAGGAAGTATGGAGGGGCTTGTACAACTACTCAAGGTAGCGTAGTGGTGCTTCCGATTATGGAAGATATTGGCCTGCCGGGAAGGTGCGCGAGAGGCCTGGGCAATGGTGAAAACTCGATATACCAAGCTCGACCCGAATCACATGGCCTGGGTCGGACCTGTAGGGTCAAATGCGGAAGAAATTCCCATCAGTTTGGTATATGACCAGGTACAAGTAGCCGCCAAGTATTCCCAACAGGATTGTGGGCTAGATAGCCCGTTGGATGGCATAGAGGAAGAAGTGTTTGAGTCTAAGTGACTATGTACTTTATTTGAAAAATTATGTCTCTAGCTGAATTGTAAAACGCTTGTCATGGCAGACCTTTTCGCTTCAACCTCTAGATCCGAAGGTGCGGAGTGCTTCCGAATACTCGCTCGGCAATGTAAACAAGGGTATGCAGGGAAACCAGGCGTAGGGGTCATAGTTGCTTGAACAGACAAGTATCCGACTAGTTATGTTATCTTACATTTTGATCGTAAGAAACATCTTCCAGAGAGAATAGTTCCGTTAAGGGTTCCTATCCATGGGTAAGCATGCATTAATGTGCATGTCTGAACTGTGTTTGAAAAACCACAGTGTACATAACATCTGGGGGTTCGTAATGTGATAGGTAAAAAACATCTTTAGTCTGCCGACCGAATATTCCCTTAAGAACGCTAGCTTTCGGCTTCACCCAGTTTGAGGTACACATCCGGATGACCCGGCAATAACAATCGCAGAGGTGCTCCCTTTATGCCCTAGCCGAATTAACGGGAACGTAGGGCATAAGCATAGGAGCCAGGCAACCCAGCTTGGCCAAAACATAAGTCATATCGATGTATATAATGGCGAAGAAAAGGTACATACGTGGAAAAGACACATATGTGGTGAGCTTGATGCTCGGAAAATAATAATAAGCTTCTGTACAAGAAGCCCCCAGGTATAATTGACATACATATTAAGAATTGTATGCGTCGTTGGTGTACGGTTTAGCCGTACAAGAGCTTTATAGCTTTAAAAAAGAAAGGTGAAAAGAGAGAAAAATAAAAATGGAAACAAAAAGGGGAAAAAGGAGACGAACGAAGAGTCTGGCGCTTGGCATAGAATCTTCGTAGTCTGGCCGCGTTCCATGGGTTCGGCTCTAGGCGATTGTCTAATGTAGCACGTAGGCGGTACGCTCCTCCAATGAGTACTTCATCAATGATGAAGGGACCCTCCCACTTGGGCTTGAGTTTGTCCTTTTCTTCTCCGCCAAGCGTAGAACTAGTTTGCCAACATTATAAGTCTTGGCTCGTACTTCTCTGCTTTGATATCTGCGGGCCTGTTGTTGATAGAATGCGGAACGGGCTTTTGCGACATCGCGCTCCTCCTCCAGAGCATCTAAGCTGTCCTACCAATCAAGCTCGGCCCCTCTCTCTTCATACATGCGCACTCGAGGTGAGTCATGAATAATGTCGCAGGGCAACACGGCCTCTGTGCCATACACCATGAAGAAAGGTGTATATCTGGTTGAACGATTGGGCGTGGTCTGCAACCCCCAAAGTACGGAGTCGAGCTCCTCGACCCAGTGCTTGTCTAATTCTTTGAAAGATCGCACTAACCTGGGTTTAATGCCACTCATAATAAGACCTTTGGCGCGTTTGACCTGACCGTTGGTTTGTGGGTGATAGGTAGAGGCGTAGTAGAGCTTGATATCCAGATTGGCACACCAGGCCTTCACCTCATCGGCTGTAAAATTGGAGCCATTGTCGGTGATGATGCTGTCTGGAACACCATAAGGGTGCACAACACCGGATATAAAGTCTATCACTGACCTGGCTTCGGCCGTTTTAACTAGTTTGGCCTCTATCCACTTAGTGAATTTATCCACTGATAACCCACAAGTGTAGGGGATCGTAATAGCTTTCGAGGGTAGAGTATTCAACCCAAATTTATTGATTCGACACAAGCGGAGCCAAAGAATATTCTTAAGTATTAGTAGTTGAGTTGTCAATTCAACCACACCTGGATAACTTAGTATCTGCAGCAAAGTATTTAGTAGCAAAGTAGTATCATAGTAATGGTAACAGTGGCAAAAGTAAAGATAATAGTTTTGTTGTAGTTGTAACAGTAGCAACGGAAAAGTAAATAAACGAAACACAAGATGTGAAAAGCTCATAGGCATTGGATCAGTGATGGATAATTATGTCGGATGCGATTCCTCAGGTAATAGCTATAACATAGGGTGACACAGAACTAGCACCAATTCATCAATGTAATGTAGGCATGTATTCCGAATATAGTCATACGTTCTTATGGAAAAGAAATTGCATGACATCTTTTGTCCTACCCTCCCATGGCAGCGGGGTCTTAGTGGAAACTAAGGGATATTAAGGCCTCCTTTTAATAGAGAAGCGGAACAAAGCATTAGCACATAGTGAATACATGAACTCCTCAAACTACGGTCATCACCGAGAAGGATCCCGATTATTGTCAATTCGGGGTTGTCGGATCATAACACATAATAGGTGACTATAGACTTGCAAGATAGGATCAAGAACACACATATATTCATGAAAACATAATAGGTTCAGATCTAAAATCATGGCACTTGGGCCCTAGTGACAAGCATTAAGCATAGCAAAGTCATAGCAACATCAATCTCAGAACATAGTGGATACTAGGGATCAAACCCTGACAAAACTAACTTGATTACATGGTAAATCTCATCCAACCCATCACCGTCCAGCAAGCCTACGATGGAATTACTCACGCACGGAGGTGAGCGTCATGAAATTTGTGATGGAGGATGGTTGATGATGACGACGGCAATGAATCCCCCTCTACGGAGCCCCGAACGGACTCCAGATCAGCCCTCCCGAGAGAGATTAGGGCTTGGCAGCGGCTCCGTATCGTAAAACGCGATGAAACTTTCTCTCTGATTTTTTTCTTAGCGAAACGGAATATATGGAGTTGGAGTTGAGGTCGGTGGAGCCTCAGGGAGCCCACGAGACAGGGGGCACGCCCAGGGGGGAGGGCGCGCCCGCCACCCTCGTGGATAGGGTGTGGGCCCCCTGGTCTTGATTCTTTCGCCAGTATTTTTTATATTTTCCAAAAATTATCTCCGTGGATTTTCAGGTCATTCCGAGAACTTTTGTTTTCTACACAATAAACAACATCATGGTAGTTCTGCTGAAAACAACGCCAGTCCGACTTAGTTTCATTCAAATCATGCAAGTTAGAGTCCAAAACAAGGGCAAAAGTGTTTGGAAAAGTAGATACGTTGGAGACGTATCAACTCCCCCAAGCTTAAACCTTTGCTTGTCCTCAAGCAATTCAGTTGATAAACTAAAAGTGATAAAGAAAACTTTTACAAACTCTGTTTGCTCTTGTTGTTGTAAACATGTAAAGCCAGCATTCAGGTTTTCAGCAATTATTATGAACTAACCATACTCACAATAACACCTAGGTCTCACAATTACTCATATCAATGGCATAATCAGCTAGCGAGCGATAATAATAGAACTTGGATGACAACACTTTCTCAAAACAATCATAATATGATATAACAAAATGGTATCTCGCTAGCCCTTTCTGAGACCGCAAAACATAAATGCAGAGCACCTTTAAAGATCAAGGGCTGACTACACATTGTAATTCATGGTAAAAGAGATCCAATCAAGTCATACCCAATATAAACCAGTAGTAATGAATGCAAATGAAAGTGTGCTCTCCAGCGGGTGCTTTTAATAGGAAGGTGATGACTCAACATAAAACTAAATAGATAGGCCCTTCGCAGAGGGAAGCAGGGATTTGTAGAGGTGCCAGAGCTTGATTTTAAAATAGAGATTGAATAACATTTTGAGCAGCATACTTTCACTGTCAACGCAACAACTATGAGATGGCTGTATCTTCCATACTACATGCATTTTAGGCAGTTCCCAAACAGAATGGTAAAAGTTTATACTCCCCCACCACCAACAAGCATCAATACATGGCTTGCTCGAAACAACGAGCGCCTCCAACTAACAACAACCGTGGGGGAGTTTTGTTTAATTATATTGATTTGCTTTGATCTTTTTGGATCATGGGACTGGGCATCCATGTTACCGGCCCTTTCTCCTGAATGAGGAGCGGAGTCCACTACTCTTGAGAATAACCCACCTAGCATGGAAGATATAGGAAGCTCTAATTGAAACATGAGCTACTCGAGCATACAAAACATAATTTCATTTGAAGGTTTGGAGTTTGGCACATACAAATTTATTTGGAACGGCAGGAAGATACCGCATATAGGAAGGTATGGTGGACTCATATGGAACAACTTTGGGGTTTAAGGAGTTTGGATGCACAAGCAGTATTCCCGCTTAGTACAGGTGAAGGCGAGCAAAATACTGGGAAGCGACCAACTGAGAGAGCGACAACAGTCATGAACATGCATTAAAATTAATTCACACCGAGTACAAGCATGATTAGGATATAATCCACCATGAACATAAATATAATGAAGGCTATGTTGATTTGTTTCAACTACATGCGCGAACATGTGCCAAGTCGAGTCACTCAATTCATTCAAAGGAGGATACCATCCCATCATACCACATCACAATCATTTTAATAGCATGTTGGCACGCAAGGTAAACCATTATAACTCATAGCTAATCAAGCATGGCACAAGCAACTATAATCTCTAAATGTCATTGCAAATATGTTTACTTCATAATAAGCTGAATCAGGAACGATGAACTCATCATATTTACAAAAACAAGAGAGGTCGAGTTCATACCAGCTTTTCTCATCTCAATTAGTCCATCATATATCATCATTATTGCCTTTCACTTGCACGACCGAACGATGTGTATAATAATAATAGTGCACGTGCATTGGACTAAGCTGGAATCTGCAAGCATTCAACTCAAGAGAGAAGACAAGTAATACGGGCTCTAAGTTAAATAAACAATCATGCATATGAGAGCCACTAAACAATTTCAATATGGTCTTTTACTCTTGACCCCCAAAGGAAATAAAAGAAAATAAAACTATTTACACGGGAAAGCTCCCAACAAGTATGAAGAAGAACGAAAAATCTTTTTGGGTTTTCATTTTAATTCTACTACAAGCATGGAAATTAAACTAACTATTTTTTTGGTTTTTCTTAAGGTTTATTAAACACACAAGAAGAAAGCGAGAAAAAGAAAATTAAACTAGGATGGATAATACAATGAAAGAGTATGAGCACCGACAACTAGAATAGTGTGTGAACATGAATGTAAAGTCGGTGAGAAATACGTACTCCCCCAAGCTTAGGCTTTTGGCCTAAGTTGGTCTATTGCCACGGAACACGGCTACTCTCCCCGGTGTACTGAGGGGTGTAATCAGGATACCATTGGCTGGCCATCTCCTCCGGATCCCACTGGTAAGATGATGTGCGATAAGGATCCAGTGAAGGTTCCGGCTCAGGCTCAGGTTCTGGAGTGGATGCTTGGCCTCGATGAGCGTACACCACTCCCGGTGTGACAAGGAAATTATCTGCAGTCAAATCAAACAATAGAGGCGCAGGCAGAATAATAGTCTCATTGTGTTTCTTATTAACTCTCAGGTTATACAGAAGCATCTTATCTTCGTTGTCAACAATAAACTCATGTGCTACCATGCTCCTGTAATCTAAAATGTAAGGAGGCAAAATTGTCTCCCCTTTTTCATGGTGCCTAATAGGTATCTCAAAATATTTAGCTAGGCGTGCAGCATAGATACCTCCAAAGATGGGGCCTTTTGTACGGTTCAGGCTTAGCCGTTTAGCAATGACGGCACCCATACTAAAACTATTGTTGCCAAACAAGGCATGGTGAAGAATAATAATATCAGGAACACCGAAGTTTCCACTATTTCCACTACCAATTAAGCATCGACTAGCAAATATGGCAAAGTAGCGTAAAACAGGAAAGTGTATGCGAGAGATTCTCGCATCGGAACCCTTCTTTGGATCCCCTATAGTGATAGTGTTGACAAAGCCATCCACATCTTTACAATGTGGTTCATCTAATTTTCCCTCAAAGGGTATCCTACATGCCGCGCAAAAATTACATAAAGACATTTCCCTGAATTCGTCATATAAATGAAATGATACTGAAGGCGGTGACTTCTTAGGATAATAATAAAAGTTTTGTACGAAAGTATTGGTGAGTAAGAGATACTGATCGATCCGGTCGTGGAGGAAATCGGTGAGGCCTGCATTCTCGATCAAAGAATAAAAGACTTCATAAATCCTAGCTTCTCTCAAGATTTCATCACAGGGCCATTCACACGGCCGTACTTCTGCTATGCGAGGAAGATTATACTTGGCCATTTCCATCTCTTTAGCTTGTTTTTCCTGGGAGCCTTGGCTAGAATAGCCCCTCAAAAATCTCCTTAACATTTTCTGAAAATTTCTATAATTTTAGTAACTTCAAGATAAAAGTGGATAGAACTAAACAAGATTGGTAGCAACTACTTCTACAAGTGCCTAGAGCCTATATCATGCATTAGAATTACTTGGAACCTCATAAAGTTGACATGCAAGCTCAAGAACAGGGTCACCTATGCAGAAAAAATTTGCAATGAATAAAGCACTAGAACAAAAACTAATTGGACCAATGGAGGTGTCACATACCAAGCAACAATCTCCCAAAGCAGTTTTGTGAATGGAGCTTTGAGCAAGGAGATCGGAAATTGCAGAAAAATGAGCTAGAACTCGTGCTTGAGCTGGATGAGGATTTTTTGGGAAGAAGATGGAGTGTGTGGGTGCAGGAATAAGTGGAGGGGGGCCACCATGGGCCCACGAGACAGGGGGCGCGCCTAGGGGGTGTGGGCGCACCCTCCACCCTCGTGGCCTGGTGCTTGCCCCTCCTGCAGTGTTTTCAGTGCCTAAAATCCTCAAATATTCCATAAAAAATCATACTAAATTTGCAAGGCATTTGGAGCACTTTTATTTTCGGGATATTTTTCTATTGCACGGATAATTTAGAAAACAGACAGATAATACTATTGTTGCTTTATTTATTCTAAATAACAGAAAGTAAAAAGAGGGTATAGAAGGTTGTGCCTTCTAGTTTCATCCATCTCGTGCTCATCAAAATGAATCCAGTAACAAGGTTGATCAAGTCTTGTTAACAAACTCATTCCGAATAACACGGAACCGGAGAAATTTCGAATAACACTAAGTTACCTCAACGGGGATATGAACATCCCCAACAATAAGATTATCATACTTTTTCTTGACAGTAGGAAGAGGAAATTCAAAACCTCCAATAATGATAGTTGGAACTTTTCCAATAGAATTGATGCTATGAACTTGAGATTCTTTCCTCGGAAAGTGTACCGTATCCTCATTACCATTAACATGAAAAGTGATGTTGCCTTTGTTGCAATCAATAACAGCCCCTGCAGTATTCAAAAAGGGTCTACCAAGGATAATCAGCATACTATCGTGCTCAGGAATATCAAGAATTACAAAGTCCGTTAAGATAGTGACATTTGCAACCACAACAGGCACATCCTCACAAATACCGACAGGTATAGCAGTTGATTTATCAACCATTTGCAAAGATATTTCAGTAGGTGTCAACTTATTCAATTCAAGTCTACAATATAAAGAGATAGGCATAACACTAACAGCGGCACCAAGATCACATCAAGCAGTTCTTACATAATTTCTTTTAATGGAGCATGGTATAGGGGTATCCCGGGGTCTCCAAGTTTCTTTGGTATTCCACCCTTAAAGGTATAAGTAGCAAGCATGGTGGAAATTTTAGCTTCTGGTATCTTTCTTTTATTTTTAATGATATCCTTCATATATTTAGCATAAAGATTTACTTTAAGCATATCAGTTAAGCGCATACGTAAGAAAATAGGTCTAATCATTTCAGCAAAGCGCTCAAAATCCTCATCATCCTTCGTCTAGGATGGTTTAGGAGGAAAGGGCATGGGTTTCTGAACCCATGGTTCTCTTTCTCTACCATGCTTCCTAGCAACAAAGTCTCTTTTATCATAATGTTGATTATTTGATTGTGGGTTATCAAGATCAACAGCAGGTTCAATCTCTAATTCATTATTATTTTTTCTTGGTTGAGCATCAACATGAACATTATCATTAACATTATCACTAGGTTCATGTTCATCACCTGATTGTGTTTCAGCATTAGAAATAGAAATATCATTGGGGTTCTCAGGTGTGTCTACAAAAGTTTCACTAGAAGCATGCAAAGTCCTATCATTTTTCTTTTTCTTCTTTTTAGAAGAACTAGGTGCCTCTAAATTATTTCTCTGAGAATCTTGCTCGATTCTCTTAGGGTGGCCTTCAGGATACAAAGGTTCCCCAGTCATTCTACCAGTTCTAGTAGCCACTCTAACAGCAAAGTCATTTTTATTATTTAATTCATCAAGCAAATCATTTTGAGCTTTAAGTACTTGCTCAGCTTGAGTGGCAACCATAGAAGCATATTTGCTAATGAGTTTAAGTTCACCTTTAACTCTAGCCATATAATCACTCAAGCGTCCTATCTCGAAAGCATTATTCTTTAATTCTCTACCAACATAAGCATTAAAACTTCCTTGTCTAGCCATAAAGTCATAAAATTCATATAAGCATGGGCTGTGAAATTTAGTAGACGGAATTTCAACTTTATCATATCTATAGAGAGAATTTACCTTTACTACACGTGTCGGGTTATCAAGACAATGTGTTTCTTCAACAAGCGGTATATTAAGACCATGTATTTCTTCAATAGGTGGTAAATTCTTAACGTCTTCAGCTTTAATACCTTTTTCTTTCATTGATTTCTTTGCCTCTTGCATATCTTCAGGACTGAGAAATAAAACACCTCTCTTCTTCGGAGTGGGTTTAGGAATAGGCTCAGGAGTTGGCTCAATTGGCTCAGGAATTGCCTCAGGAATTAGCTCATGGAGAGTCCAATTATTTTCATTAGTCAACATATTATTCAATAATAATTCAGCTTGTTCGACTGTTCTTTCTCTGAAAACACAACCAACACAACTATCCAAGTAGTCCTTGGAAGCATCGTTTAATCCATTATAAAAGATATCAAGTATTTCATTTTTCTTAAGAGGATGATCAGGCAAAGCATTAAGTAATCGGAGAAGCCTCCCCCAAGCTTGTGGGAGACTCTCTTCTTTGATTTGCACAAAATTATAAATTTCTTGTAAGGCAGCTTGTTTCTTATGAGCAGGGAAATAGTTAGCAGAGAAGTAATAAATATATCCTGGGGACTACGCATACAACAAGGATCAAGAGAATTAAACCAAGTCTTAGCATCACCCTTTAATGAGAACGGAAATATCTTAAGGATATAATAATAGCGAGACTTCTCATCATTAGTAAATAGGGTGGCTATATCATTCAACTTGGTAAGATGTGACACAACAGTTTCAGATTCAAGGCGATAAAAAGGATCAGATTCAACCAAAGTAATTATTTCAGGATCAACAGAGAATTCATAATCCTTATCAGTAACACAGGTAGGTGAAGTATCAAAAGCAGGGTCGGGTTTCATTCTAGCATTAAGAGATTGCTGCTTCCATTTAGCTAACAACTTTTTAAGATCATATCTATCTTTGCTTCCTCCTCCATAACATAACCCTCAGGAACAACAGGTAATTCAAAATCAAGGGGAGAACTTTCATCATCACTATCATCAATAATAGCATCTTCAATAATTTCATTCTCTCTAACCCTAGCAAGTTGTTCATCAAGAAATTCACCTAATGGCAAAGTAGTATCACGCACAGAAGTAGTTTCATCATAAGTATCATGCATAGCAGAAGTGGCATCATCAATAACATGCGACATATCAGAATTCATAGCAGTAGCAGGTTTAGGTGTCGCAAGCTTACTCAAAACAGAAGGAGAATCTAGTGCAGAGCTAGATGGCAGTTCCTTACCTCCCCTCGTAGTTGAGGGAAAAATCTTGGTTCTTTCGGCTTCCAAGTTCCTCGTAGTGATCAACAGATATAAATCCCAAGTGACTCAAAGAATAGAGCTTTGCTCCCCGGCAACGGCGCCAGAAATTAGTCTTGATAACCCACAAGTGTAGGGGATTGCAACAACTTTCGAGGGTAGAGTATTCAACAAAAAATTATTGATTCAACACAAGGGGAGCCAAAGAATATTCTTCAGTATTAGCAGTTGAGTTGTCAATTCAACCACACCTGGATAACTTAGTATCTGCAGCAAAGTATTTAGTAGCAAAGTAGTATGATAGTAATGGTAACAGTGGCAAAAGTAAAGATAATAGTTTTGTAGTAGTTGTAATAGTAGCAACGGAAAAGTAAATAAACGAAACACAAGATGTAAAAAGATCGTAGGCATTGGATCAGTGATGGATAATTATGTCGGATGCGATTCCTCATGTAATCGCTATAACATAGGGTGACACAGAACTAGCTCCAATTCATCAATGTAATGTCGGCATGTATTCCGAATATAGTCATACGTTCTTATGGAAAAGAAATTGCATGACATCTTTTGTCCTACCCTCCCGTGGCAGCGGGGTCCTAGTGGAAACTAAGGGATATTTAGGCCTCCTTTTAATAGAGAAGCGGAACAAAGCATTAGCACATAGTGAATACATGAACTCCTTAAACTACGGTCATCACCGAGAAGGATCCCGATTATTGTCACTTCGGGGTTGTCGGATCATAACACATAATAGGTGACTATAAACTTGCAAGATAGGATCAAGAACACACATATATTCATGAAAACATAATAGGTTCAGATCTGAAATCATGGCACTCGGGCCCTAGTGACAAGCATTAAGCATAGCAAAGTCATAGCAACATCAATCTTAGAACATAGTGGATACTAGGGATCAAAACCTAACAAAACTAACTTGATTACATGGTAAATCTCATCCAACCCATCACCATCCAGCAAGCCTATGATGGAATTACTCACGCACGGCGGTGAGCATCATGAAATTGGTGATGTAGGATGGTTGATGATGACGACGAAGATGAATCCCCCTCCCCGGAGCCCCGAACGCAGTCCAGATCAGCCCTCCCGAGAGAGATTAGGGCTTGGCGGCGACTCTGTATCGTAGAACACGATGAAACTTTCTCTCTGATTTTTTTCTCCGCGAAACGAAATATATGGAGTTGGAGTTGATGTCGGTGGAGCCTCAGGGGGCCCACGAGACAGGAGGGCGCGCCCGGGTGGGGGGGACGGGACGGCTGTGGGCCCCCTGGTCTTGATTCTTTCGCTAGTATTTTTTATATTTTCCAAAACTTATCTCTGTGGATTTTCAGGTCATTCCAAGAACTTTTGTTTTCTACACAATAAACAACATCATGGAAGTTCTGCTGAAAACCGCGTCAGTCCGGGTTAGTTTCAATCAAATCATGCAAGTTAGAGTCCAAAACAAGGGCAAAAGTGTTTGGAAAAGTAGATACATTGGAGATGTATCATCCACCATGACCAACAAATATTTTTCTTATGGCTTCCTCCTTTAAGGAGTCCGACCATATCAAGCCCCCAGACCTCAGAAGGCCAAGTGATGGGGATTGTTTGTAGAGCCGTGGGTGGCATATGGCTTTGGTTGGCGAAAAGCTGGCATCCGACGCAATGTTGGACAAGGTCCTGTGCGTTTGCTCGGGCCATCGACCAATAAAAACCTGTACGGAAAGCCTTGCTTACAAGGGCCCGAGCCGCGGCGTGGTGGCCGTCGAGACCGGCATGAATTTCAGCCAAGAGCTGTCACCCTTCTTCTTCGGAGATGCATCTTTGAAGTACTACGGTAGCGCTTTTCTTATAGAGTTCTCCCTCATGAACCTTGTAGGCTTTAGATCACCGCACAATGCAACGTGCCTCATTCTCGTCCTCAGGAAGCTCTCGCCTATTTAAGTAGGCCAAGAAGGGTTCGGTCCATGGTGCGATAACTGCCATGATGAGATGGGCCGATGGTGTAATTTCGGTGGCTAAGCCCCTGATGATGTCAGTGTGTTCGGAATCTAGAGTTGTATTCGGATCCGGATTGGTGTTGCTGCTCTCCTCTTGCCACACCACGGATGGCTTGAAGAGCCTCTCCAAAAAGATGTTAGGTGCGACGGGGCTGCGCTTGGTGCCGATGCGAGCAAGGACATCTGCCGCTTGATTACTTTCTCGAGCCACATGATGAAACTCGAGCCCCTCGAACCAAGCTGACATTTTGAGAAAAGAATTAAGGTAAGCCACCATCTTCGAATTTTTGGCATCGAAATCTCCATTTATTTGAGATATTGCGAGGTTTGAATCCCCGTGCACTTCCAGGCGTTTTATGCCCATGGAGACGGCCATCCAAAGACCATGCAATAAGGCTTCGTATTCGGATGCATTGTTGGAGTCCGTGAATAATACTTGTAGGACGTACTGAAAAGTATCTCCAGTAGGGGATGTTAGGACAACGTCTGCCTCTAAACCTGCCAACATTTTGGAGCCGTCGAAGTGCATGACCCAGTTGGAATATGTGCCGTACTCTTTAGGGAGTTTGGCCTCTGTCCATTCAGCGATGAAGTCGGCCAATACCTGGGATTTAATGGCCCGACGCGGTTTGTATGATATGTCGAATGGGAGGAGCTCAATGGCCCACATGGCAATCCGGCCTATAGCATCGTGGTTGTTTATTATGTCATTGAGAGGTACTTCGGAGGCCACCGTCCGGATTGTTTCCCTGGATGCCATGAAGAATGCGTATGCTATTTTTTGGTAATGAGGGTACTGAGATTTGCATGGTGTGAGGACAGTGGATACGTAGTATACCGGCTTCTGAAGCGGGAATTTGTGTCCGTCCTCCTCTCGCTCGACAATGAGTACCACACTCACAACTTGGTGTGTGGACGATATGTATAATAACATGGGTTGACCGACGTTTGGCGGGGCCAGGATTGGGTTGCTTGCTAGAAGAGCCTTTATTTATTCCAATCCGGCTGTTGCCGCGTCCGTCCACTCGAAGTGATCGGTAAGACGGAGAAGGCGATAGAGTGGCAATGCCTTTTCTCCTAGTCTGGAGATAAAGCGGCTCAAATCTGCCACACATCCGGATAGTTTTTGGACTTGTTTGAGGTCTGTTGGCGTAGCCAACTGTGACAAAGCTCGGATTTTAGCTAGGTTTGCCTCAATTCCTCTATTGGAAACGATGAAGCCCAGAAGCTTTCTGTCTGGAACGCCGAAAACACATTTTTCCTGATTGAGCTTAGTGTCATATGTTCAGAGCTTGTCAAATGTAAGACGCAGATCGTCTATTAATGACTCGATGTGTCTGGTTTTGATGACTACGTCATCCACGTATGCTTCAACTGTCTTGCCGATTTGTTTCTCCAGGCATGTTTGAATCATGCGTTGATAGGTGGCACCGGCGTTTTTAAGCCTGAAAGGCATAGCTTTGAAGCAGAAAGGCCCGTATGGGGTGATAAATGCCGTTGCGGCTTGATTAGACTCCTTCATCTTGATTTCATGGTATTCGGGGTATGCGTCGAGGAAACACAGTGAGTCGTGTCCTGCGGTAGCATCAATGATCTGATCAATGGAGGGGAGGGGAAAAGGATCCTTAGCGCAAGGCTTGTTGAGGTCTTTGAAATCGACTCATAGGCACCAGGATTTATCCTTGTTTGGTACCATCACCAGGTTTGCTAGCCAGTCCATGTGTTTTATCTCTCTGATGAATCCGAGCTCGACTAACTTGGCTAGCTCCTCTCCCATGGCTTGTCGTTTGGGTTCGGAAAAGCACTGTAATGTTTGCTTGACCGGCTTGTATCTCTTCAATATGTTGTCACACCCAATATGCGACCCTATCCAAAAGGAACTCGAAGGTCCCACCAAGGATAGACCCGCATATTGAAACACTTTTGCAAGGTGGATATCATTATATCAACATTACATAATAGATGGGGATACATACATAAGGCATACAATGCCACACGAATACAACATTACAATACATCAGAGCATCATCCGACTATGGATGAAACACAAACAGAAACTCAAACGACATCCACCCTGCTAGCCCAGGCTGCCGACCTGGAACCTATCCCTGATCGAACAAGCAGAAGAACTCAACGCAAGCAAGCATCGCTCTCGCGTCATGATCATCGCATAAACCTGTACCTGCAACTGTTGTTGTAGTAATCTGTGAGCCACGAGGACTCGGCAATCCCATTACCATGGGTATCAAGATTAGCAAAGCTTAAAGGGAAAGGAAGGGGTAAAGTGGTGAGGCTGCAGCAGCGACTAAGCATATATGGTGGCTAACATACGCAAATAAGAGCGAGAAGAGAGCAAGCGGAACGGTCGTGAAGCTAGCAATGATCAAGAAGTGATCCTGAACTCCTACTTACATCAAACATAACCCAGAAACCGTGTTCACTTCCCGGACTCCACCGAAAAGAGACCATCACGGCTAGACACGCGGTTGATGCGTTTTAATTCGGATCTGGTGTCAAGTCATCTACAACCGGACATTAACAAATTCCCATCTGCCTATAACCGCAGGCACGGCTTTCTAAAGATTATACCCTGCAGGGGTGTCCCAACTTAGCCCATGAAAAGCTCTCGCGATCAACAAAGGAATAGACCTTCTCCCAGGAAGACCCGATCAGACTCGGAATCCCGGTTTACAAGACATTTCGACAATGGTAAAACAAGACCGGCAAGACCGCCCGATGCGCCGACAATCCCGATAGTAGCTGCACATATCTCGTTCTCAGGGCAACACCGGATGAACACTACGTACAACTAAAACCAGCCCTCGAGTTTCCCCGAGGTGGCGCTGCAAATGGCTCTGGTTCGGACCAACACTTAGACAAGCACTGGCCCGGGTGGGGGGTGTAATAAAGATGACCCTTGGGTTAATTACTCCCAAGGGAAATATAGGTGGTGGTGAGGCAAAAGGTAAAACCAATGTTGGGCCTTACTGGAGGAGTTTTATTCAAAGCGAACTATCAAGGGGGTCCCATAAATCACCCGACCGCGTAAGGAACGCAAAATCCGGGAACATAACACCGGTATGACGGAAACTAGGGCGGCAAGAGTGGAACAAAACACCAGGCATAAGGCCGAGCCTTCCACCCTTTACCAAATATATAGATGCATTAATAATATAAGAGATATTGTGATATCCCAACCAAAATCCTGTCCACCATGGAGAAATCTTCAACTTCACCTGCAACTAGCAACGCTATAAGAGGGGCTGAGCAAAGAGGTAACATAGCCAAACAACGGTTTGCATAGGAAAGATGTCAAAGGTTAGAGGTTCATGGCAACATGGGATGGCTCGACAAACAGATGATAGGTAGCGCAGCAAAGCGATAGAACGAAGCAACTAGCATAACAATGATAGTAGTGAGATCCAGGGTAGCGGTCATCTTGCCTGAAATCCCGCTAGGAAGAAGAACGAGTCCATGAAGAAGACGAACGGGAGTAGTCGAACGAATCCTCACAATCGAAACATTACTGGAACTAAGAAGCAACACCGGAAAGAAACAAACAACATGGTAAACGCACAAGCATAAACATGGCATGATGCACAAACAAGTATGATGCATGTCCGGTTTAATGAGGCATGGCATGGCAAAATGAACAATAATACTAAAAGTTAAGTGGAGCTCAATATGCAACGAGTTGCATATTGACAAAACACCACATTGACATATTTAGTTTAATCTCGTTTAGGTACACAACAATGTTAAATGTTGCTAAACATGGAAAGAGGTGAAGCAAGAGAAAACTACCTACCTAGGCAAGTTTAAATGAGGCCGGAAGTTACAAACAACAATTCCGGAAGATCCCCATATGCAATTTATGAATTTGCTACCGTTCTGCCCTAAAACATATTTTAAAGTTGTTAAACAGGAAAATAAAGTGGACCATGTTAATCTAGGCATTTTTCCACCCCATTTACATATAAAGTTTAATTAATTTGGAGCTACGGTTATTTAGTTATGAATTAAAGCATTTTAACATGGCATAATGCAAAATAAACATTTTTAACATAGATGAAAGTGGCATATTATTAATCTACACAATTTTCTGAGCATTTTACATATAAAGTTTGTTTAAATCTGATGAACGGTTAATTAGCTATTACATGCATGAGGTCTAGGGGGTTTTCTGTAAAACTGATAAAACACTGGATAAATAGGAAAATCGCAGCACAGAAAAAAACCACATCGGGCCGGATCTAGCTGGCCCAAGAGTGCACAGGGGAAGGGCTGGGGGACTGCTCACCATGGGCCAAGCCCAGTTCGGTGGAGATGGCCGAAGCAGGCCGGAGGAGATGGGCCAGCGGGGGGGCGCGGCCCACGTGCAACCCACACGCGGTGGCAGTGCGTGTGCTCGCACGCACACGAGAGCACGCATGCTGGTGCGGCCATGACGCAGGGCGGCGGCTGCGCTAGACGGCGCGGAGGCTAGGAGGAGGCCAGGGTTGCGGGAACAGGCGGATCCGGTGGGCCAGCGCCGGATCCGGGCAACGGCGACGGTGGGCGGAGCTCCGGGAGGCGCAGCACTTCGGCGGCGGCTCCGTGGGTGACAGCGCTTCCTGGAAAGAGGGAGAGAGAGCGAGCCGGTGAGGGAGAGGGAAGGAGAGGGAAGGAGGAGAAGGGGCGTGCGGCGCTGGCCTGGCAGGGCGGCACGGGTGCTCCGGCGAGGGTGCTCGCCGGCGGGAGGCGGCAGCGGTTGCCGGTGTCGGGCAGATCGGGCGCGGCCGAGCCCTCCTGCTCGGGGACGAGGGGAGCGGGCGCTGGGCGCGGGTGAGTGCCTGCGGGCCGGGGCGGCGGCGGCTCGGGCCCGGGCGAGCTGCGCCTGGCCCTGCAGGGCCGCGGGAGGTGGGAGGAAGGCTGCGGGGCGCGTGGCGCTCTCCCGTTGGCTGGGAGGCGACTGGAGCGGCGGCACTGGCGAGTGGGACAGTGCCAAGTGGCGGACGGTAGGTGGCCGGGCACGGAAAACGAGGCGCCAGCGGCTGGGAGGTTAGGGGAGGAGGCTAGGGGTAGGTTTAGCCCGAAAATGGATGTGGGGGTGTCCATTTATAGGTAGGAGGGGCTAGGTTAGGGGAAATTGGGGGCTTTCGGAGCCCTCCGATCGTAATCCGATGGATCTGATCGCGAGGGGGGGTTGGTAGGCCTAGGTGGGCTGTGAAGAGAGGTTGGGCTGAGTGGAGAGAAGAGAGAGAGAGGCCCGGCAACAGTTTCAGAGACCGAAACGTCCGACGAATATACCGACTATATCGCGGTTATTTATTTAACGGTTGGGCTATCAAACGGACTCCGAATGCGACGAAACTTGACAGGCGGCCTGTCTACACTATAATAAGACCGCATGACAAGTTGCAACCCATTCCGAGAACATTTTTATGCCACTTATAAAATAATATTTCGGATGTGCCGCGGGCGCGTGCGAATGTGTCTGGCTCAGAACGGACAACAGAGAGAACCGGCGGAACACGAACGGATGCAAGTTTTAAGAAAACGATGCCGATGCAATGCGCATGATGACATGAGATGAGATGCATAACAAGAACAAAATGCAAAACAACAGATAAAACCCAACCGCGAAGGAAATATCATATAGCATCTCCGGAAAAGGCAAGAGTTGGAGTTACGAATATGGAAAGTTGTATCCGGGGCGTTACAACACTCCACCACCACGAGAGGATCTCGTCCCGAGATCTAGGATGGCACCGGAGGGAAAAGGAAGAGGAAGATAAGCGGTAAAACTAAGTTGCTTCTTCGACAAACGAGTGAAAACACGAACCTTGAGAGGTTGAGCAATTAGAGATGAACGAGATTGCAAACAATCCGTTAGAAAAGAGGAACGAGGAACATTACGGGGACTTGAAGGTTGCAAAGACATGAATCAAGAGTTTAATGGACAAGATAGAATTCGAAACCACTCCGGTTAAAACAAGATGAGAGAGGAAGAATTTGGGCAGCACTCCGGTTGAACATCGAAGGAATATAACATGAACTAGACAAGATGAGAGGATACTTGATGAAATCAACAACACACTGCCTCTGGAACTATTGAAAGAATAGCATAATGGGTAAGAAGGATTTCAGACAGCACTCAGGTTGAAAAGAGAGGCAAAACTTGATAAGATGAAAGAACTTGAAGAGATGACACCACACTCCGGTTAAATGGAGAAGCAAGGAGAAGAACATGATCTTGACCAAACGCGGGAATGGGTGAGGAGAGCAACATCACAATGATTCTGTAACGAAAGAATAGAAGTTAGACCATTGGGATAAAGGGACGGAGAAGAAAATGACAATTTCTGCCACAAATGAACTTGGAAAGCACCCTTCGAAGAAGGATTGAATGGAGTTGTTGGAAAATAAACAACGAAAAACACAAGTTTGTAGTGGGCTTATGGAAACATCGCAAGACTATGAGATGACATTCTGCCACTAACGAAAAACAATTGCTTGTTTGAGATCAACGAAGAGATGAACAACCTCTTTCACCGAGAAGGATATGGAGAAAGCTTGGATCAATGATAAGCACCACAAATAGCAACATTCCCAATGGATGGCTTTAGGTGAAATATAACCCAAGATAACTCCAACAAAGAGATTGATGGATTTAAAATACCTCATTCTTGACAACATATGAATCATGAAACATGAAGGAAATTGTCAAGAGTGACATAACACCACCACAAAAGATAAGGTAGAAAGAATTGCACTTCGGAATGCAAGATGAAGAATGCTTGATCTCCCCAAAACAAAACATGTGTTGATTACCATGTTTATTTTTTTGAGTAAAGCTTGGCGGATCTTAACTTCAAGTGAAATCTTGAAGAACAATTGAAGAATGAAAAGAATCCTTGACGAACCATCATGTAGAGCCTCCATGAAGAACTCCGGTAATGAAAGGATGATAGAAAGAAAGAGAAGTTGAAAATACAAGGTGAAACCTTGCAATGATTTAGATTGAGCTTTGTGATGATAATGCGGAAAACTTGGAACTCCGAAAAAGAAAAGATGAAGCATCTCGAACCGGGAAATATGACATGATGAACAACTCTGAAAAGAAGAAACTAGATCACTCGGATGAAACAATAATAAGAATTACGGTATGCGTATCCTTCACCAATTTAAATTGATGACAAACAACGGATTTGGCATACTACTTATTCTCGTAGAAAGAATTAAGAGAGATATAGTATAAACTTGAGAAGGTATTGATGGAACCACCGGTGGAATTGAAGGAACGAATGGATTAAAATGATAACGAAGGAAGAGAAATCTTGAAGGAACCACCGTAAGAATTGAAAATGAAAGTAGAAAAGGCACAATTCACCGGGAAGAATTGGAAAACAAATGAAGATACTAGAGGGGATTTAGATACATGAGAACAAAGAGATCATGAACTGATTAGAGGATACTTGAATGATGCACCGGTAAGATTTGGAGAAGAGGGCTGAAAGCTAGAATGAATAATTATGAGGTGATGGGCTACGGAGAATCAATCTGAAAAGACTCTTGAATTGCTCCGGATGGATGAAAAAAATTCTCACAATCGAAAACAATTATGAGAGGATGGCATCAAGCTAGAACCATGAATCTTCAAGAGAACGGACCAAGATTTAAGAGAAATCCTTCCTCGGTCTTCAAGATCCGAGAATGACGACGAAGAACACCACCAAGAATTGTTGAGATACTCCGGCATGAAAATTAGAAAGGTTGAACCAACGATGAAAGAATTTGAAAGATCTTGGAGAAAGACATATGACTAATGATAATTCATTCTTACGTCAAACTTTGAAAAGAATTTGGAATAGCTCCGGAATAATTAGAAGAGTTAGGTAAGATCCTGGAAAAGGACCCGTGGGTTAGGGCCCACTCGAAAGAAACATCATTGAACAATTGATTGAAAAGGGGGGATTGCACCAGTTGAATTAAATGAATTGAATGAGATAACAATCTCCAAATATCTTGAACGGATTGAGAATGGAAACACAAGTCTTCCGAGATATCTTCAGCACTCCAGAACAAATGAATAGCGAGAAGTGAAAGATTAAGAGGTGCACCGGCATGGGATAGCATTTGAAACGAGGAAAAGAATATGATCAACACCGAAAGCTTGAATTTAAATCCACCGGAGAGGAATACGAGAATGAAGAATGATGAACTTGAAGCTTCCTTTAGTGTCTTCCTGAGAATCACCGGATAAGAGCATTGACAGAAAAGAATGAATAGATTTCACATGAATAAATGGATACTTGATTAACATATATGAGTCCTTGCAGAAAAAGGGTGGGAGGGCGGGAAACAAAGACAACTTGGGGAAAATGGAACAAACACTGGTGAGAAAACTTAGAGTTGGTCTTGCGGATGTTGAAATGATCGGATCCACTTGAAGAGAAGCACACCGGTTGGAAAAGAATTAACATGACAACCTCGATGATCAAGAAGGATTAGTATTCACATAGCAATATGGGAACACCGTTTAGGAAAGGTATGGATTCAACACTTGACTTTGAAGCAACTCGAATACCACAAATAAAACAAAACAAAGGATTTGGCTTGCAGAATAAGCCGGAACAAACATATGATAGATCCCATATCGTATCATGTGTCTGTTGGAAAGATAAAACTAGAGCTACTTGAATTCCCACCTATAAAACTCCCGAAACTTTCTGGTTATGCAATCTGGTGTTGGGGATACAGGGGAAGCAATATATATCTCACCCAAACTAACAATACCTACATCCAAGCTGTATCCATCCGTCAACACATAACCAAGAAACCTTCGGAAATCGTGTACCTCAACCTTCGAAAAGCATCCGTTATACGAGTTATGGCAATACTCCCGATCTCGCCCCAGTACTGGGTTATCGGGGTTATCTCACCAACAACTGCATAAAAGAGATTTTCGATGTCGGCAAATCTCAGGTATTCCAGAATTGCAACGATAAAATTGTGACGACAACACCTCGGAACTCAACTCCCCGGGACACTGCCACAACCCCTAAATGTCAGGAGGCACCAAGAACAATGTTCTCGTCACAAAACCATCGAAGCGATTCCAAGATACCCGCGTGATCCTAAATTTTTTTAGTGAAATTTGAGGAGAGGAAAGACAAAACATCTGCATCCGGAGACCTCACCAGAGCGACGAAGGGCCTGAGGAGTAAAAAGAATCCTACTCTCCGATATATATAATCCTAAGACTCAAAATAGTTTTTTTTCTAGACTCAACAACGGCCAACAATCAAGGGGGCTCCTATGGTCGGTCGAGGCTCTGATTACCATCTTGTCATGCCCAATATGCGACCCTATCCAAAAGGAACTCGAAGGTCCCACCAAGGATAGACCCGCATATTGAAACGCTTTTGCAAGGTGGATATCATTACATCAACATTACATAATAGATGGGGATACATACATAAGGCATACAATGCCACACGAATACAACATTACAATACATCAGAGCATCATCCGACTACGGATGAAACACAAATAGAAACTCAAACGACATCCACCCTGCTAGCCCAGGCTGCCGACCTGGAACCTATCCCTGATCGAACAAGCAGACGAACTCAACGCAAGCAAGCACCGCTCTCGCGTCATGATCATCGCATAAACCTGTACCTGCAACTGTTGTTCTAGTAATCTGTGAGCCACGAGGACTCAGCAATCCCATTACCATGGGTATCAAGACTAGCAAAGCGTAAAGGGAAAGGAAGGGGTAAAGTGGTGAGGCTGCAGCAGCGACTAAGCATATATGGTGGCTAACATACACAAATAAGAGCGAGAAGAGAGCAAGCAGAACGGTCGTGAAGCTAGCAATGATCAAGAAGTGATCCTGAACTCCTACTTACGTCAAACATAACCCAGAAACCGTGTTCACTTCCCGGACTCCGCCGAAAAGAGACAATCACGGCTACACACGTGGTTGATGCGTTTTAATTCGGATCTGGTGTCAAGTTATCTACAACCGGACATTAACAAATTCCCATCTGCCTATAACCGCAGGCACGGCTTTCGAAAGATTATACCCTGCAGGGGTGTCCCAACTTAGCCCATGACAAGCTCTCGCGATCAACGAAGGAATAGACCTTCTCCCAGGAAGACCCGATCAGACTCGGAATCCCGGTTTATAAGACATTTCGACAGTGGTAAAACAAGACCAGCAAGACCGCTCGATGCGCCGACAATCCCGATAGGAGCTGCACATATCTCGTTCTCAGGGCAACACCGGATGAACACTACGTACAACTAAAACCAGCCCTCGAGTTTCCCCGAGGTGGTGCTGCAAGTGGCTCTGGTTCGAGCCATCCGGGAACATAACACCGGTATGACGGAAACTAGGGCGGCAAGAGTGGAACAAAACACCAGGCATAAGGCCGAGCCTTCCACCCTTTACCAAATATATTGATGCATTAATAATATAAGAGATATTGTGATATCCCAACCAAAATCCTGTCCACCATGGAGAAATCTTCAACTTCACCTGCAACTAGCAACGCTATAAGAGGGGCTGAGCAAAGCGGTAACATAGCCAAACAACGGTTTGCATAGGAAAGGTGTCAAAGGTTAGAGGTTCATGGCAACATGGGATGGCTCGACAAACAGATGATAGGTAGCGCAGCAAAGCGATAGAACGAAGCAACTAGCATAGTAATGATAGTAGTGAGATCCAGGGTAGCGGTCATCTTGCCTAAAATCCCGCTAGGAAGAAGAACGAGTCCATGAAGAAGACGAACGGGAGTAGTCGAACTAATCCTCACAATCGAAACATTACCGGAACTAAGAAGCAACACCGAAAAGAAACAAACAACATGGTAAATGCACAAGCATAAACATGGCATGATGCACAAACAAGTATGATGCATGTCCGGTTTAATGAGGCATGGCATGGCAAAATGAACAAATAATACTAAAAGTTAAGTGGAGCTCAATATGCAACGAGTTGCATATTGACAAAACACCACATTGACATATTTAGTTTAATCTCGTTTAGGTACACAACAATGTTAAATGTTGTTAAACATGGCAAGAGGTGAAGCAAGAGAAAACTACCTACCTAGGCAAGTTTAAATGAGGCCGGAAGTTACAAACAACAATTCCGGAAGATCCCCATATGCAATTTATGAATTTGCTACCGTTCTGCCCTAAAACATATTTTAAAGGTGTTAAACAGGAAAATAAAGTGGATCATGTTAATCTAGGCATTTTTCCACCCCATTTACATATAAAGTTTAATTAATTTGGAGCTACGGTTATTTAGTTATGAATTAAAGCATTTTAACATGGCATAGTGCAAAATAAACATTTTTAACATAGATGAAAGTGGAATATTATTAATCTACACAATTTTATGAGCATTTTACATATAAAGTTTGTTTAAATCCGATGCACGGTTAATTAGCTATTACATGCATGAGGTCTAGGGGGTTTTTCTGTAAAACTGATAAAACACTGGATAAATAGGAAAATCGCAGCACGGAAAAAAACCACATCGGGCCGGATCTAGCTGGCCCAAGAGTGCACAGGGGAAGGGCTGGGGGACTGCTCACCATGGGCCAAGCCCTGTTCGGTGGAGATGGCCGAAGCAGGCCGGAGGAGATGGGCCAGCGGGGGGGCGGAGCCCACATGCAGCCCACACGCGGTGGTAGTGCATGTGCTCGCACGCACACAAGAGCATGCATGCCGGTGCGGCCATGGCGCAGGGCGGCGACTGCGCTGGCCGGCGCGGAGGCTAGGAGGAGGCCAGGGTTGCAGGAACAGGCGGATCCAGTCAGCCGGCGCCGGATCCAGGCAACGGCGACGGTGGGCGGAGCTCCGGGAGGCGCAGCACTCCGGCGGCGGCTCTGTGGGTGGCGGCGCTTCCTGGAAAGAGGGAGAGAGAGCGAGCCGGTGAGGGAGAGGGAAGGAGAGGGAAGGAGGAGAAGGGGCGTGCGGCGCTGGCCTGGCAGGGCGGCACGGGTGCTCCGGCGAGGGTGCTCGCCGGCGGGAGGCGGCAGCGGTTGCCGGCGTCGGGCAGATCGGGCGCGGCCGAGCCCTCCTGCTCGGGGACGAGGGGAGCGGGCGTTGGGCGCGGGCGAGTGCCTGCGGGCCGGGGCGGCGGCGGCTCGGGCCCGGGCGAGCTGCGCCTGGGCCTGCAGGGCCGCGGGAGGTGGGAGGAAGGCTGCAGGGCGCGTGGCGCTCTCCCGTTGACTGGGAGGCGACTGGAGCGGCGGCGCTGGCGAGTGGGACGGCGCCAAGTGGCGGACGGGAGGTGGCTGGGCACGGAAAACGAGGCGCTAGTGGCTGGGAGGTTAGGGGAGGAGGCTAGGGGTAGGTTTAGCCCGAAAATGGACGTGGGGGTGTCCATTTATAGGTAGGAGGGGCTAGGTTAGGGGAAATTGGGGGCTTTCGGAGCCCTCCGATCGTAATCCGATGGATCTGATCGCGAGGGGGGGTTGGCAGGCCTAGGTGGGCTGTGAAGAGAGGTTGGGCTGAGTGGAGAGAAGAGAGAGAGAGGCCCGACAACAGTTTCGGAGACCGAAACGTCCGACGAATATACCGACTATATCGCGGTTATTTATTTAACGGTTGGACTATCAAACGGAGTCCGAATGCGACGAAACTTGACAGGCGGCCTGTCTACACTATAATAAGACCGCATGACAAGTTGCAACCCATTCCGAGAACATTTTTATGCCACTTATAAAATAATATTTCGGAGGTGCCGCGGGCGCGTGCGAGTGTGTGTGGCTCAGAATGGACAACGTAGAGAACCGGCGGAACACGAACGGACGCAAGTTTTAAGAAAACGATGCTGATGCAATGCGCATGATGACATGAGATGAGATGCATAACAAGAACAAAATGCAAAACAACAGATAAAACCCAACCGCGAAGGAAATATCATATAGCATCTCCGGAAAAGGCAAGAGTTGGAGTTACGAATATGGAAAGTTGTATCCGGGGCATTACATATGTTTAGGCTATGTTCGGCCAACCTGCATGGGATTCCTGGCATATCAGAAGGGTGCTAGGAAAATATGTCCCAGTTTTCGCGTAGGAACATCCGCAGTGCGGCATCGACCGTGGGGTCCAGCTGTGCCCCGATGGATGCTGTCTTCGTGGGGTGGACCTGGAATTTGACTATTTCGTCTGCTGATTTAAAGGAGGTGGATTTGGATCGCTTATCGAGTATCACGTCGTCCCTATCCACCATGGAGTGCAATGCGGTTAATTCTTCGGCCGTGAGGGCTTCAGACAATGCCTCGAGGGCCAAGGCGGTGGTTTTGTTTTCTCCGCGGAGTGCTATGTGCAGATCACTTGCAAGAGTGATGATTCCATTGAGCCTGGGCATCTTGAGCTTCATGTACCCGTAATGGGGTATAACTTGGAAGCTTGCAAATGCATCTCGCCCTAATAAGGCGTGATATCCATTGTTAAAAGGGGCCACTTGAAAGGTTGTCTCTTCGGACCGATAATTCTCCAGCGTGTCGAATAGCACATCGAGTATGATTTTTCCCGCTCATCACGCCTCCCGACTGGGAATAATTCCTCGGAAGGTCGTGTTGCTTTGCTCAATGCGGCTCCTATCTGTTTCCATTTTGTTGAGAGTTTCCTCATAAATGAGGTTTAGTTCGCTGCCGTCGTCCATGAGTACTTTGGTAAGCCGAAAGCCATCCACAATTGGACTGAGGACCAATGCGGCTGGTGCCCGGACTATTACGAATTTTGGTTCGTCACTGGCATTGAAAGTTATGGCCGTGTCATTCAGGGGTTTATTGCAGCAACTTGGCAGACTTCAGCGAGGCCGCGGAGTGCCCTTTTGCGCCTATTGTTTGAGGCGAAAGTCTCGAAGACTGTCAATATCGTATGATTGTTGTCTTCCGTGGGATGTTGCTCTGCGGTATTTTTTGTGAGGAGATCCTCGCCGCTCTTGGCCACCTGCCGGAGTATCCAACATGCTCGAAGGCTATGGGTTGGTACGATATCCGGTGTTGTGTGTATTTTGCATGGCCTATCGAGCCATCCCTCTAGAAATGTTCCGCGCCCCGTAACAGGCTTTGATTTTTTGTTATTGGATCAGGCGACCGACGAGGGTGTATCCTTTTTGTCCGGACGAGGGGTTTAGTGGAAACCGATGGCTCCCAAGAGGCTGCCTGAGTTTTCCAGGCGCTTTCCATTGCGCAGTACTTCTGTACTATTGTTGCCAAGTCAACGAAGTGTGATACATGATGGTGGTTGATTGCATTGAGGATTCCCTCGTCCGCGCAATTTTTGCAGAATAATGATATTGCATCCTCATCACGGTAGTCTTTGATCTTATCCTTGACAAGGAGGAATCTGGCCCAAAAGTGATGGACCGTTTCCTGGGACTGTTGTCTGATGTGGGTAAGATTGCTTGTATCTCGGTGGGCGGGTGGATTTAAGTCCGAACCCTGACCCAATCTGAGATCCGGAGTTTGAGACATTTCCGAGCTTAGCAGCTCGGGCTCTGGAATATCAACCAATTTTTCAGGCCCACAGTTCGACTCTAGGTTCGGGATATGGGGTGTGTCCGCTCGTGGGCGGGTATCCGGCTCTGTGAGCTCAAAAATCCGAACATAGTTCGTCCTCAATATGGATGAATAGTTGTCGCATTGCTCCTCCACTACCGCTATCCGATGGGTGATCGGCGGAGATTCAATTTGTCTCCAGAAGTTTGTTTAAAGACGACAACTCTGTCAGATCCATCTGCTCGGAGTATTCTGAGCTGACGCGGAGGCGATTTTCGATGACCCGGGAAGTCATAGTCGGCCCGACGGCCGAACGGGCGTCCATGCTAAAGCCGCCCAGCCGGAGGGTTTGGCCTGAGGCTGGAGGTGATATTGTCCTTGATAACAAGGCGAGCCATCAAGCCTATCTTCGACTTCACAGCGGAACTCTCAATGAAAGCACCAATGTCGGTGTCAAAACCGGCGGAGCTCGGGTATGGGGTCCCGAACTGTGCGTCTAAGGCTAATGGCAGGAGATAGGGGACACAATGTTTACCCAGGTTCGGGCCCTCTCTATGGAGGTAATACCCTACTTGCTGCTTGATGAATATGAGTATTACAAGAGTTGATCTACCACGAGACCGTAATGGCTAAACCGTAGAAGCCTAGCCAATGAGATTATGATCCTTGTCCTATGGACTAAACCCTCCAGTTTATATAGACACCGGAGGGGGCTAGGGTTACACAAAGTTGGTTACAGAGAAAGGAATCTACATATCCGAATCGCCAAGCTTGCCTTCCACGCAAAGGAGAGTCCCATCCGGACACGGGAAGAAGTCTTCTATCTTGTATCTTCATAGTCCAACAGTCCAGCCAAAGTATATAGTCCGACTGTCCGAGGACCCCTTAGTCCAGGGCTCCCTTAGTAGCCCCCGAACCAAGCTTCAATGACGATGAGTCTGGTGTGCAGATTGTCTTCGGCATTGCAAGGCGGGTTCCTTCTCCGAGTACTTCAAAGTACCCGACTTAAAGAGATGTATTTGGCTTTCCATTCAAAGTCGCGCTCCTCGGCTTCTGCACCTTCATGATTTCAGCTTCCACGTGTTGAGAGAATGCGAGAGGTCATGGCATTTTTGCATTTACCACCCCGAACCTGTGAGAGAATTGACTATTTAAGGAGACGGGGATCCTTAGATCTAATCCCACACCATCTCGCCCAAATAAGGAATCCTTAGAGCTTACCCGTAGAAACCACCCCAAGATGGATAGTGCTCCCAGCTCTTCCTCCCATTGTCACGACCCCAAACAGGGTGATCGGGAAAAGTGTTCCGTATTCCACAGCCAACTTGTGAAGCTGCAGACCCAGGGATTCCCCCCCGCAGATATAGTCCCCGTTCAAGCCGGATTGGCTTCCTTCGACGATGGGGAGTTGGAGGAGGAGTTCCCCAACCCATCTAGGGGGAACGCGTATGTTTTGTTCCCTATTTGGTGACAGGCGTTGGATTTCCAATCCATCCATTCCTCCGAGGGCTTCTAGAGCACTATGGCCTCCAATTGCAGAACTTTACACATGCCTCCATCCTGCATATTGCGGGTTATGTTGCTCTTGGCGAGCTATTTCTAGGTTGCGAGGCCCATTTTGAGTTACGGAAGAAGCTGTTTTGCCTCGTCCCTCGTAATCAGGAGGGATCCATATTCGAAGTGGGCGGAGCCAAGATATGGCTTATCGCCGGGACCGGATACCTACCCGGTATGCTGAAGAAGGCATCCGAAGAATGGCCTTTCAAATGGTTTTATGTTGAAGACATCTCCCTTCTTGATCCAATTCGGAGGGGTCTTCCTGAATATTCAAGTACTCCATTGAAGAAGCGCCTCAGCTGGCGTCCTCGGAGCCCTAAGGAGGAAGATATCATGGAAGTCCACCAACTGATGAGCAAGATAAAGATGCTCGCTCAATCCGGATTGTCAATAGTCGAGGTTATGGTGATATCCATAATGCGAGGGGTTCAGTCACTCCAATACCGAGGGCACCCTATGTGGCACTTCAATGGAGAAGATGATGCCATCCGCTATGGTCGAAAGGGTTCGGACACTTCCGCTGCTTTGGCGAAAATACTGTCCGGATTATACAAAGGGGAGGAGGAGGAGTTCATCCACATTTAGCCCAGGGATGGATTTTCCATGCACAACCCTCTGAGTTTCCGTCCCTTAAAGGGGAGGAGGAGGAGTTCATCCGTCATTTATGACAGGAATGGTGGAAAGTCACCAGGGAGATCCACAGCCCCGCACCACAGCCAGAGGACCACAACCAGGCCCTTGATCCTGGATTCGAAGAGGATCCGGATATATTCGTGGAGCTCGGGGAAGGGGTGTTTTACCAGGCAAGCTTTGACGACACCGAAGTGGCCATCATTGCTGACTATCCCGGTTTCCTCCCTGTGTCGCATGTAAGTAATTAGGAGACTTGTCCTTTGGGAGAATTTCCCCCTTCCGCTTTACCCACCGCACTATATTATGCTCTAAAGGGAGGCGATTGGTGCGCCATGCTTCACCTGAGGCGACGCACAAGAAGGCGGCACCCATGACGGCCAGGCCTTCGAAGCAGAAGGCAAAGAGAGATATGGCTGAGCCTTCATTGAAGAGATATGGTTTTAAATATGCCCCATGGTCGTCATCTTAAAGTATGAAACTATCCGTTGTGTCTTATCAGGAAAAACATTCGCTGAACTGTGTCCGGGGATCCTGCCGGTCATGCCTCTAATAGACGGAATCCGGACCCTGTCATGAGGACTGAGACTAATGCAGAAGTGACACCGAATTGTCCTTCTGCGGAGGATTCGGATGAAGTATACACCACAAACTCTGAAGTGGAAAGCGCCATGAATCATCAGCACCACCAAGCCACTCTTCGTGACCCTGGTTTTGAAGAAGAGGCTTTCAGTGCCTTCAACTTGGGTGATGCATACATCTGAGCTGCTCGAGATGGGCTTTCCAGAGCCGCAGATCAGTATTTGAAGGATATGCGGGTAAGTTCATACTTGCACAATTCTGATAATTATATACCAGTAGCCCCCGAGACTTAAAGCAGTTTAAGCAACTGATTTAAGGATCATTGTATACCCAGGTGCTCAAAGAGAAGAACGACCTGTTGTCTCAAGAGCTGGATAAGTGTCAAGCCCTGCTAACTACTGCTACCACCTAATTGGAGAAATCCAAGAAGGCAGCGTCTGGTAATGTTCCCCTCTATCAAGAAAACATGATCATATACCAGGAGTATTAATACATGTGCAAATCTTATGACAGAGGCACCAGAGGTCGCACAAGTGGGAGGTCCAGGAGCTCAAAGGCAAGTAGCCATGGGCGGACGTATCCTGACATAGGTCAGAGTAGAGAAGAACAAACTCCAAGATGCAAACACCAAGCTGGGCATGGAACTAAAAGACGTGCGTCCCCAGCTGGCTAACTTCGTGAAGGAGAATAAAAGTCTACGAGGCCGGTTTGGACTTACCTTTATATAGTTCGGGAAGGAAAGAAACTGACAATAATTATGTCTATAGGTATATTGACGGGCCGTCCCGAAGAGGAGGTGTCCGGATCATCGAGCGATCTGCTACAAGAGCTGTCGCAAATGCACGAGCGACCTCGGCACGTGATGCAAAGTATTGCCAAGGCTTTATGGTCATCCGACTCCCCTCCAGGAAGTATGGAGGGGCTTGTACAACTACTCAAAGTAGCGCGGCGGTGCTTCTGATTATGGAAGATACCGGCCTGCCGGGAAGGTGCGCGAGAGGCCTGGGCAATGGTGAAAACTCGATATACCAAGCTCGACCCGAATCACATGGCCCAGGTCGGACCTGTAGGGTCAAATGCGGCAGAAATTCCCATTAGTTTGGTATATGACCAGGTACAAGTAGCCGCCAAGTATTCCCAACAGGATTGTGGGCTAGATAGCCTGTTGGATGGCATAGAGGAAGAAGTGTTTGAGTCTAAGTGACTATGTACTTTATTTGACAAATTATGTCTCTAGCTGAATTGTAAAACGCTTGTCATGGCAGACCTTTTCGCTTCAACCTCTGGATCCGAAGGTGCGGAGTGCTTCGGAATACTCGCTCGGTAATGTAAACAAGGGTATGTAGGGAAACCAGGCGTAGGGGTCATAGTTGCTTGAACAGACAAGTATCCGACTAGTTATGTTATCTTACATTTTGATCATAAGAAACATCTTCCAGAGAGAATAGTTCCGTTAAGGGTTCCTTTCCATGGGTAAGCATGCATTAATGTGCATGTCTGAACAGTGTTTGAAAAACCCACAGTGTACATAACATCTGGGGGTTCGTAATGTGATAGGTAAAAAACATCTTTAGTCCGCCGACCGAGTATTCCCTTAAGAACGCTAGCTTTCGGCTTCACCCAGTTTGAGGTACACATCCGGATGACCCGGCAATAACAATCGCAGAGGTGCTCCCTTTATGCCCTAGCCGAATTAACGGGAACGTAGGGCATAAGCATAGGAGCCAGGCAACCCAGCTTGGCCAAAACATAAGTCATATCGATGCATATAATGGCGAAGAAAAGGTACATACGTGGAAAAGACACGTATGTGGTGAGCTTGATGCTCGGAAAATAATAATAAGCTTCTGTACAAGAAGCCCCCAAGTATAATTGACATACATATTAAGAATTGTGCGTCGTTGGTGTACGGTTTAGCCGTACAAGAGCTTTATAGCTTTAAAAAAGAAAGGTGAAAAGAGAGAAAAATAAAAATGGAAACAAAAAGGGGAAAAAGGAGACGAACGAAGAGTCCGGCGCTTGGCATAGAATCTTCATAGTCTGGCCGCGTTCCATGGGTTCGGCTCTAGGTGATTGTCTGATGCAGCACGTAGGCGGTACGCTCCTCCAGTGAGTACTTCGTCAATGATGAAGGGACCCTCCCACTTGGGCTTGAGTTTGTCCTTTTTCTTCTCCGACAAGCGTAGAACTAGTTTGCCAACATTATAAGTCTTGGCTCGTACTTCTCTGCTTTGATATCTGCGGGCCTGTTGTTGATAGAATGCGGAACGGGCTTTTGCGACATCAAGCTCCTCCTCCAGAGCATCTAAGTTGTCCTGCCAATCAATCTCGGCCTCTCTCTCTCTTCATACATGCGCACTCGAGGTGAGTCATGAATAATGTCGCAGGGCAACACGGCCTCTGCGCCGTACACCATGAAGAAAGGTGTATATCTGGTTGAACGATTGGGCGTGGTCCGCAGCCCCCAAAGTACGGAGTCGAGCTCCTCGACCCAGTGCTTGTCTAATTCTTTCAAAGATCGCACTAACCTGGGTTTAATGCCGCTCATAATAAGACCTTTGGCGCATTCGACCTGACCGTTGGTTTGTGGGTGATAGGCAGAGGCGTAGTAGAGCTTGATGTCCAGATTGGCACACCAGGCCTTCACCTCATCGGTTGTGAAATTGGAGCCATTGTCGGTGATGATGCTGTGTGGAACACCATAAGGGTGCACAACACCGGATATAAAGTCTATCTCTGACCCGGCTTCGGCCGTTTTAACTGGTTTGGCCTCTCTCCACTTAGTGAATTTATCCACTGATAACCCACAAGTGTAGGGGATCGCAACAGCTTTCGAGGGTAGAGTATTCAACCCAAATTTATTGATTTGACACAAGCGGAGCCAAAGAATATTCTTAAGTATTAGTAGTTGAGTTGTCAATTCAACTACACCTGGATAACTTAGTATCTGTAGCAAAGTATTTAGTAGCAAAGTAGTATGCTAGTAATGGTAACAGTGGCAAAAGTAAAGATAATAGTTTTGTAGTAGTTGTAATAGTAGCAACAGAAAAGTAAATAAACGAAACACAAGATGTGAAAAGCTCATAGGCATTGGATCAGTGATGGATAATTATGTCGGATGCGATTCCTAAGGTAATAGCTATAACATAGGGTGACACAGAACTAGCACCAATTCATCAATGTAATGTAGGCATGTATTCCGAATATAGTCATACGTTCTTATGGAAAAGAAATTGCATGACATCTTTTGTCCTACCCTCCCGTGGCAGCGGGGTCCTAGTGGAAACTAAGGGATATTAAGGCCTCCTTTTAACAGAGATTCGGAACAAAGCATTAGCACATAGTGAATACATGAACTCCTCAAACTACGGTCATCATCGAGAAGGATCCCGATTATTGTCACTTCGGGGTTGTCGGATCATAACACATAATAGGTGACTATAGACTTGCACACATATATTCATGAAAACATAATAGGTTCAGATCTGAAATCATGGCACTTGGGCCCTAGTGACAAGCATTAAGCATAGCAAGGTCATAACAACATCAATCTCAGAACATAGTGGATACTAGGGTTCAAAGCCTAACAAAACTAACTTGATTACATGGTAAATCTCATCCAACCCATCACCGTCCAGCAAGCCTACAATGGAATTACTCACGCACGGAGGTGAGCATCATGAAATTTGTGATGGAGGATTGTTGATGATGACGACGGCAATGAATCCCCCTCTTCGGAGCGCCGAACAGACTCCAGATCAGCCCTCCCGAGAGAGATTAGGGCTTGGCAGCGGCTCCGTATCGTAAAACGCAATGAAACTTTCTCTCTGATTTTTTTCTTCGCGAAACGGAATATATGGAGGTGGAGTTGAGGTCGGTGGAGCCTCAGGGGGCCCACGAGACAGGGGGGCACGCCCAGGGGGGAGGGCGCGCCCCCCACCCTCGTGGACAGGGTGTGGGCCTCGGGTCTTGATTCTTTCGCTAGTCTTTTTTATATTTTCCAAAAATTATCTTCGTGGATTTTTAGGTCATTCCGAGAACTTTTGTTTTCTATGCAATAAACAACATCATGGTAGTTCTGCTGAAAACAACGTCAGTCCGGGTTAGTTTCATTCAAATCATGCAAGTTAGAGTCCAAAACAAGGGCAAAGGTGTTTGGAAAAGTAGATACGTTGGAAACGTATCAACTCCCCCAAGCTTAAACCTTTGCTTGTCCTCAAGCAATTCAGTTGATAAACTAAAAGTGATAAAGAAAACTTTTGGAAACTCTGTTTGCTCTTGTTGTTGTAAACATGTAAAGCCAGCATTCAGGTTTTCAGCAATTATTATGAACTAACCAAACTCACAATAACACCTAGGTCTCACAATTACTCATATCAATGGCATAATCAGCCAGCGAGCGATAATAATAAAACTTGGATGACAACACTTTCTCAAAACAATCATAATATGATATAACAAAATGGTATCTCGCTAGCCCTTTCTGAGACCGCAAAACATAAATGCAGAGCACCTTTAAAGATCAAGGGCTGACTACACATTGTAATTCATGGTAAAAGAGATCCAATCAAGTCATACCCAATATAAACCAATAGTAATGAATGCAAATGACAGTGTGCTCTCCAGCAGGTGCTTTTAATAGGAAGGTGATGACTCAACATAAAACTAAATAGATAGGCCCTTCGCAGAGGGAAGCAGGGATTTGTAGAGGTGCCAGAGCTTGATTTTAAAATAGATATTGAATAACATTTTGAGCAGCATACTTTCACTGTCAACGCAACAACTATGAGATGGCTGTATCTTCCATACTACATGCATTTTAGGCAGTTCCCAAATAGAATGGTAAAAGTTTATACTCCCCCACCACCAACAAGCATCAATCCATGGCTTGCTCGAAACAACGAGTGCCTCCAACTAACAACAGCCGTGGGGGAGTTTTGTTTAATTATACTGATTTGCTTTGATCTTTTTGGATCATGGGACTGAGCATCCCTGTTACCGGCCATTTCACCTGAATGAGGAGCGGAGTCCACTACTCTTGAGAATAACCCACCTAGCATGGAAGATATAGGCAGCCCTAGTTGAAACACGAGCTGCTCGAGCATACAAAACATAATTTCATTTGAAGGTTTGGAGTTTGGCACATACAAATTTATTTGGAACGGTAGGAAGATACCGCATATAGGAAGGTATGGTGGACTCATATGGAACAACTTTGGGGTTTAAGGAGTTTGGATGCACAAGCAGTATTCCCGCTTAGTACAGGTGAAGGCGAGCAAAATACTGGGAAGCGACCAACTGAGAGAGCGACAACAGTCATGAACATGCATTAAAATTAATTCACACCGAGTACAAGCATGATTAGGATATAATCCACCATGAACATAAATATCATGAAGGCTATGTTGATTTCTTTCAACTACATGCGTGAACATGTGCCAAGTCGAGTCACTCAATTCATTCAAAGGAGGATACCATCCCATCACACCACATCACAATCATTTTAATAGCATGTTGGCACGCAAGGTAAACCATTATAACTCATAGCTAATCAAGCATGGCACAAGCAACTATAATCTCTAAATGTCATTGCAAATATGTTTACTTCATAATAAGCTGAATCAGGAACGATGAACTCATCATATTTACAAAAACAAGAGAGGTCGAGTTCATACCAGCTTTTCTCATCTCAATTAGTCCATCATATATCATCATTATTGCCTTTCACTTGCACGACCGAACGATGTGTATAATAATAATAGTGCACGTGCATTGGACTAAGCTGGAATCTGCAAGGATTCAACTCAAGAGAGAAGACAAGCTATACGGGCTCTAAGTTAAATAAACAATCATGCATATGAGATCCACTAAACAATTTCAATATGGTCTTTTACTCTCGACCCCCAAAGGAAAGAAAAGAAAATAAAACTATTTACACGGGAAAGCTCCCAACAAGTATGAAGAAGAACGAAAAATCTTTTGGGGTTTTCATTTTAATTCTACTACAAGCATGGAAATTAAACTAACTATTTTTTTTGGTTTTTCTTAAGGTTTATTAAGCACACAAGAAGAAAGCGAGAAAAAGAAAATTAAACTAGGATGGATAATACAATGAAAGAGTATGAGCACCGACAACTAGAATAGTGTGTGAACATGAATGTAAAGTCGGTGAGAAATACGTACTCCCCCAAGCTTAGGCTTTTGGCCTAAGTTGGTATATTGCCACGGACCGCGGCTACTCTCCCCGGTGTACTGAGGGGTGTAATCAGGATACCATTGGCTGGCCATCTCCTCCGGATCCCACTGGTAAGATGATGCACGATAAGGATCCAGTGAAGGTTCCGGCTCAGGCTCAGGTTCTGGAGTGGATGCTTGGCCTCGATGAGCGTACACCGCTCCCGGTGTGACAAGGAAATTATCTGCAGTCAAATCAAACAATAGAGGCGCAGGCAGAATAATAGTCTCGTTGTGTTTCTTATTAAATCTCAGGTTATACAGAAGCATCTTATCTTCGTTGTCAACAATAAACTCATGTGCTACCATGCTCCTGTAATCTAAAATGTAAGGAGGCAAAATTGTCTCCTCTTTTTCATGGTGCCTAATAGGTATCTCAAAATATTTAGCTAGGCGTGCAACATAGATACCTCCAAAGATGGGGCCTTTTGTACGGTTCAGGCTTAGCCATTTAGCAATGACGGCACCCATACTAAAACTATTGTCGCCAAACAAGGCATGGTGAAGAATAATAATATCAGGAACACTGAAGTTTCCCCAATTTCCACTACCAATTAAGCATCGACTAGCAAATATGGCAAAGTAGCGTAAAACAGGAAAGTGTATGCGAGAGATTCTCGCATCGGAACCCTTCTTTGGATCCCCTATGGTGATAGTGTTGACAAAGCAATCGACATCTTTACAATGTGGTTCATCTAATTTTCCCTCAAAGGGTATCCTACATACCGCGCAAAAATTACATAAAGACATTTCCCTGAATTCATCATATAAATGAAATGATACTGAAGGCGGTGACTTCTTAGGATAATAATAAAAGTTTTGTACGAAAGTATTGGTGAGTAAGAGATACTGATCGATTGGGTCGTGGAGGAAATCGGTGAGGCCTGCATTCTTGATCAAAGAATAAAAGTCTTCATAAATCCTAGCTTCTCTCAAGATTTTCATCACAGGGCCATTCACACGGCCGTACTTCCACTATGCGAGGAAGATTATACTTGGCCATTTCCTTCTCTTTAGCTTGTTTTTCCTGGGAGCCTTGGCTAGAAGAGCCCTTCAAAAATCTCCTTAACATTTTCTGAAAATTTCTGTAATTTTAGTAACTTCAAAATAAAAGTGGATAGAACTAACCAAGATTGGTAGCAACTACTTCTACAAGTGCCTAGAGCCTATATCGTGCATTAGAATTACTTGGAACCTCATAAAGTTGACATGCAAGCTCAAGAACAGGGTCACCTATGCAGCAAAAATTTGCAATGAATCGAGCACTAGAACAAAAACTAATTGGACTAATGGAGGAGTCACATACCAAGCAACAATCTCCCAAAGCAGTTTTGTGAATGGAGCTTTGAGCAAGGAGATCGGAAATCGTAGCAAAATGAGCTAGAACTCGTGCTTGAGCTGGATGAGGATTTTTTTGGGAAGAAGATGGAGTGTGTGGGTGCAGGAATAAGTGGAGGGGGGCCACCGTGGGCCCATGAGACAGGGGGGCGCGCCCTCCACCCTCGTGGCCTGGTGCTTGCCCCTCCTGCAGTGTTTTCAGTGCCTAAAATCCTCAAATATTCCATAAAACATCATACTAAATTTGTAGGGCATTTGGAGCACTTTTATTTTCGGGATATTTTTTTATTGCACGGATAATTTAGAAAACATACAGATAATACTATTATTGCTTTATTTATTCTAAATAACAGAAAGTAAAAAGAGAGTATAGAAGGTTGTGCCTTCTAGTTTCATCCATCTCATGCTCATCAAAATGAATCCAGTAACAAGGTTGATCAAGTCTTGTTAACAAACTCATTCCAAATAACACGAAACCGGAGAAATTTCGAATAACACTAAGTTACCTCAACGGGGATATGAACATCCCCAACGATAAGATTATCATACTTTTTCTTGACAGTAGGAAGAGGAAATTCAAAACCTCCAATAATGATAGTTGGAACTTTTCCAATAGAATTGATGCTATGGACTTGAGATTGTTTCCTCGGAAAGTGTACCGTATGCTCATTACCATTAACATGAAAAGTGACGTTGCCTTTGTTGCAATCAATAACAGCCCCTGCAGTATTCAAAAAGGGTCTACCAAGGATAATCAACATACTATCGTCCTCAGGAATATCAAGAATTACAAAGTCCGTTAAGATAGTGACATTTGCAACCACAACAGGCACATCCTCACAAATACCGACAGGTATAGCAGTTGATTTATCAACCATTTGCAAAGATATTTCAGTAGGTGTCAACTTATTCAATTCAAGTCTACGATATAAAGAGATAGGCATAACACTAACACCGGCACCAAGATCACATCAAGCAGTTCTTACATAATTTCTTTTAATGGAGCATGGTATAGGGGTATCCCGGGGTCTCCAAGTTTCTTTGGTATTCCACCCTTAAAGGTATAAGTAGCAAGCATGGTGGAAATTTTAGCTTTTGGTATCTTTCTTTTATTTTTAATGATATCCTTCATATATTTAGCATAAAGATTTACTTTAAGCATATCAGTTAAGCGCATACGTAAGAAAATAGGTCTAATCATTTCAGCAAAGCGCTCAAAATCCTCATCATCCTTCGTCTTGGATGGTTTAGGAGGAAAGGGCATGGGTTTCTGAACCGATGGTTCTCTTTCTCTACCATGCTTCCTAGCAACAAAGTCTCTTTTATCATAATGTTGATTATTTGATTATGGGTTATCAAGATCAACAGTAGGTTCAATCTCTAATTCATTATTATTTTTTCTTGGTTGAGCATCAACATGAACATTATCATTAACATTATCACTAGGTTCATGTTCATCACCTGATTGTGTTTCAGCATTAGAAATAGAAATATCATTGGGGTTCTCAGGTGTGTCTACAACAGTTTCACTAGAAGCATGCAAAGTCCTATCATTTTTCTTTTTCTTCTTTTTAGAAGAACTAGGTGCCTCTAAATTATTTCTCTGAGAATCTTGCTGGATTCTCTTAGGGTGGCCTTCAGGATACAAAGGTTCCTGAGTCATTCTACCAGTTCTAGTAGCCATTCTAACAGCGAAGTCATTTTTATTATTTAATTCATCAAGCAAATCATTTTGAGATTTAAGTACTTGCTCTGCTTGAGTGGCAACCATAGAAGCATATTTGCTAATGAGTTTAAGTTCACCTTTAACTCTAGCCATATAATCACTCAAGCGTCCTATCTCGAAAGCATTATTCTTTAATTCTCTATCAACATAAGCATTAAAACTTTCTTGTCTAGCCATAAAGTCATCAAATTCATATAAGCATGAGAGGTGAAATTTAGTAGATGGAATTTCAACTTTATCATATCTATAGAGAGAATTTACCTTTACTACACGTGTCGGGTTATCAATACGATGTGTTTCTTCAACAGGCGGTATATTAAGACCCTGTATTTCTTCAATAGGAGGTAAATTCTTAACGTCTTCAGCTTTAATACCTTTTTCTTTCATTGATTTCTTTGCCTCTTGCATATCTTCAGGACTGAGAAATAAAACACCTCTCTTCTTCGGAGTGGGTTTAGGAATAGGCTTAGGAGTTGGCTCAATTGGCTCAGGAATTGCCTCAGGAATTGGCTCAGGGAGAGTCCAATTATTTTCATTAGTCAACATATTATTCAATAATAATTCAGCTTGGTCGACTGTCCTTTCCCTGAAAACACAACCAGCACAACTATCCAAGTAGTCCTTGGAAGCATCATTTAGTCCATTATAAATGATATCAAGTATTTCATTTTTCTTAAGAGGATGATCAGGCAAAGCATTAAGTAATCGGAGAAGCCTCCCCCAAGATTGTGGGAGACTCTCTTATTTGATTTGCACAAAATTATAAATTTCTTGTAAGGCAGCTTGTTTCTTATGAGCAGGGAAATAGTTAGCAGAGAAGTAATAAATATATCCTAGGGACTACGCATACAACAAGGATCAAGAGAATTAAACCAAGTCTTAGCATCACCCTTTAATGAGAACGGAAATATCTTAAGGATATAATAATAGCGAGACTTCTCATCATTAGTAAACAGGGTGGCTATATCATTCAACTTGGTAAGATGTGACACAACAGTTTCAGATTCAAGGCCATAAAAAGGATCAGATTCAACAAAAGTAATTATTTCAGGATCAACAGAGAATTCATAATCCTTATCAGTAACACAGGTAGGTGAAGTAGAAAAAGCAGGGTCGGGTTTCATTCTAGCATTAAGAGATTGCTGCTTCCATTTAGCTAACAACTTATTAAGATCATATCTATCTTTGCTTCCTCCATAACATAACAATCAGGAACAACAGGTAATTCATAATTAGGGGGAGAACTTTCATCATCACTATCATCAATAATAGCATCTTCAATAATTTCATTCTCTCTAACCCTAGCAAGTTGTTCATCAAGAAATTCACCTAATGGCAAAGTAGTATCACGCATAGAAGTAGTTTCATCATAAGTATCATGCATAGCAGAAGTGGCATCATCAATAACATGCGACATATCAGAATTCATAGCAGTAGCATGTTTAGGTGTCGCAAGCTTACTCAAAAAAGAAGGAGAATCTAGTGCAGAGCTAGATGGCAGTTCCTTACCTCCCCTCGTAGTTGAGGGAAAAATCTTGATTCTTTCGGCTTTCAAATTCCTCATAGTGATCAACAGATATAAATCCCAAGTGACTCAAAGAATAGAGCTTTGCTCCCCGGCAACGGCGCCAGAAATTAGTCTTGATAACCCACAAGTGTAGGGGATTGCAACAACTTTCGAGGGTAGAGTATTCAACCAAAATTTATTGATTCGACACAAGGGGAGCCAAAGAATATTCTTCAGTATTAGCAGTTGAGTTGTCAATTCAACCACACCTGGATAACTTAGTATCTGCAGCAAAGTATTTAGTAGCAAAGTAGTATGATAGTAATGGTAACAGTGGCAAAAGTAAAGACAATAGTTTTATAGTAGTTGTAACAGTAGCAACGGAAAAGTAAATAAACGAAACACAAGATGTGAAAAGCTCGTAGGCATTGGATCAGTGATGGATAATTATGTCGGATGCGATTCCTCATGTAATCGCTATAACATAGGGTGACACAGAACTAGCTCCAATTCATCAATGTAATGTAGGCATGTGTTCCGAATATAGCATACGTTCTTATGGAAAAGAAATTGCATGACATCTTTTGTCCTACCCTCCCGTGGCAGCGGGGTCCTAGTGGAAACTAAGGGATATTTAGGCCTCCTTTTAATAGAGAACCGGAACAAAGCATTAGCACATAGTGAATACATGAAAACCTCAAACTACGGTCATCACTGAGAAGGATCCCGATTATTGTCACTTCGGGGTTGTCGGATCATAACACATAATAGGTGACTATACACTTGCAAGATAGGATCAAGAACACACATATATTTATGAAAACATAATACGTTCACATCTGAAATCATGGCACTCAGGCCCTAGTGACAAGCATTAAGCATAGCAAAGTCATAGCAACATCAATCTTAGAACATAGAGGATACTAGGGATCAAAACCTAACAAAACTAACTTGATTACATGGTAAATCTCATCCAACCCATCACCGTCCAGCAAGCCTACGATGGAGTTACTCACGCACGGCGGTGAGCATCATGAAATTGGTGATGTAGGATGGTTGATGATGACGACGGCGATGAATCCCCCTCTCCGGAGCCCCGAACGCACTCCAGATCAGCCCTCCCGAGAGAGATTAGGGCTTGGTGGCGGCTCTGTATCGTAGAACACGATGAAACTTTCTCTCTGATTTTTTTCTCCGCGAAACGGAATATATGGAGTTGGAGTTGATGTCGGTGGAGCCTCAGGGGGCCCACGAGACAGGGGGGCGCGCCCGGGGGGGGGGGACGGGACGGCTGTGGGCCCCCTGGTCTTGATTCTTTCGCCAGTATTTTTTATATTTTCCAAAACTTATCTCTGTGGATTTTCAGGTCATTTGTTTTCTACACAATAAACAACATCATGGAAGTTCTGCTGAAAACCGCGTCAGTCCGGGTTAGTTTCAATCAAATCATGCAAGTTAGAGTCCAAAACAAGGGAAAAAGTGTTTGGAAAAGTAGATACATTGGAGACGTATCATCCACCATGACCAACAAATATTTTTTCTTATGGCTTCCTCCTTTAAGGAGTCCGACCATATCAAGCCCCCAGACCTCAAAAGGCCAAGTGATGGGGATTGTTTGTAGAGCGCTGGGTGGCATATGGCTTTGGTTGGCGAAAAGGTGGCATCTGACGCAATGTTGGACAAGGTCCTGTGCGTTTGCTCGGGCCATCGGCCAATAAAAACCTGTACAGAAAGCCTTGCTTACAAGGGCCCGAGCCGCGGCGTGGTGGCCGTCGAGACCGGCATGAATTTCAGCCAAGAGCTGCCGCCCTTCTTCTTCGGAGATGCATCTTTGAAGTACTCCGGTAGCGCTGTTGTTATAGAGTTCTCCCTCATGAACCTTGTAGGCTTTAGATCGCCGCACAATGCAGCGTGCCTCATTCTCGTCCTCAGGAAGCTCTCGCCTATTTAGGTAGGCCAAGAAGGGTTCAGTCCATGGTGCGATAACTGCCATGATGAGATGGGCCGATGGTGTAATTTCGGTGGCTAAGCCCCTGATGATGTCGGTGTGTTCGGAATCTAGAGTTGTATTCGGATCCGGATTGGTGTTGCTGCTCTCCCCTTGACACACCACGGATGGCTTGAATAAACTCTCCAAAAAGATGTTAGGTGCGACGGGGCTGCGCTTGGTGCCGATGCGAGCAAGGACATCTGCCGCTTGATTACTTTCTCGAGCCACATGGTGAAACTCGAGCCCCTCGAACCAAGCTAACATTTTGAGAACAGCATTAAGGTAAGCCGCCATCTTTGGATTTTTGGCATCGAAATCTCCATTTATTTGAGATATTGCGAGGTTTGAATCCCCGTGCACTTCCATGCGTTTTATGCCCATGGAGACGGCCATCCGAACACCATGCAATAAGGCTTCGTATTCGGCTGCATTGTTGGAGTCCGTGAATAATATTTGTAGGACGTACAAAACAGTATCTCCAGTAGGGGATGTTAGGACAACGTCTGCCCCTAAACCTGCCAACATTTTGGAGCCATCGAAGTGCATGACCCAGTTGGAATATGTGCCATACTCTTTAGGGAGTTTGGCCTCTGTCCATTCAGCGATGAAGTCGGCCAATACCTGGGATTTAATGGCCCGACGCGGTTTGTATGATATGTCGAACGGGAGGAGCTCAATGGCCCACATGGCAATCCGGCCCGTAGCATCACGGTTGTTTATTATGTCATTGAGAGGTACTTCGGAGGCCACCGTCCGGATAGTTTCCCTGGATGCCATGAAGACCGCGTATGCTATTTTTTGGTAATGAGGGTACCGGGATTTGCATGGTGTGAGGACAGTGGATACGTAGTATACCAGCTTTTGAAGCGGGAATTTGTGTCCGTCCTCCTCTCGTTCGACAATGAGTACCACACTCACAACTTGGTGTGTGGCCGATATGTATAATAACATGGGTTCACCGACGTTTGGCGCGGCCAGGATTAGGTTGCTTGCTAGAAGAGCCTTTATTTATTCCAATCCGGCCATTGCCGCGTCCGTCCACTCAAAGTGATCGGTGTGTCGGAGAAGGCGATAGAGTGGCAATGCCTTTTCTCCTAGTCTAGAGATAAAGCGGCTCAAATCTGCCACACATCCGGATAGTTTTTGGACTTGTTTGAGGTCTGTTGGTGTAGCCAACTGTGACAAAGCTTGGATTTTAGCTAGGTTTGCCTCAATTCCTCTATTGGAAACGATGAAGCCCAGAAGCTTTCTGGCTGGAACGCCGAAAACACATTTTTCCTGATTGAGCTTAGTGTCATATGTTCAGAGGTTGTCGAATGTAAGACGCAGATCGTCTACTAATGACTCGATGTGTCTGGTTTTGTTGACTACGTCATCCACGTATGCTTCAACTATCTTGCCGATTCGTTTCTCCAGGCATGTTTGAATCATGCGTTGATAGGTGGCACCAGCGTTTTTAAGCCTGAAAGGCATAGCGTTGAAGCAGAAAGGCCCGTATGGGGTGATAAATGCCGTTGCGGCTTGATTAGACTCCTTCATCTTGATTTCATGGTATTCGGGGTATGCGTCGAGGAAACACAGTGAGTCGTGTCCTGCGGTAGCATCAATGATCTGATCAATGGAGGGGAGGGGAAAAGGATCCTTAGGGCAAGCCTTGTTGAGGTCTTTGAAATCGACTCATAGGCGCCAGGATTTATCCTTGTTTGGTACCATCACCAGGTTTGCTAGCCAGTCCATGTGTTTTATCTCTCTGATGAATGTGAGCTCGACTAACTTGGCTAGCTCCTCTCCCATGGCTTGTCGTTTGGGCTCGGAAAAGCACTGTAATGTTTGCTTGACCGGCTTGTATCTCTTCAACATGTTTAGGCTATGTTCGGCCAACCTGCATGGGATTCCTGGCATATCAGAAGGGTGCCAGGAAAATATGTCCCAGTTTTCGCGTAGGAACATCCGCAGTGCGGCATCGACCGTGGGGTCCAGCCATGCCCCGATGGATGCTGTCTTCGTGGGGTGGACCTGGAATTTGACTATTTCCTCTGCTGGTTTAAAGGAGGTGGATTTGGATCGCTTATCGAGTATCACGTCGTCCCTATCCACCATGGAGCGCAATGCGGTTAATTCCTCGGCCGTGAGGGCTTCAGACAATGCCTCGAGGGCCAAGGCGGCGGTTTTGTTTTCGCCGCGGAGTGCTATGTGCAGATCACTTGCAAGAGTGATGATTCCATTGGGCCTGGGCATCTTGAGCTTCATGTACCCGTAATGGGGTATAACTTGGAAGCTTGCAAATGCATCTCGCCCTAATAAGGCGTGATATCCATTGTTAAAAGGGGCCACTTGAAAGGTTGTCTCTTCGGACCGATAATTCTCCGGCATGTCGAATAGCACATCGAGTATGATTTTTCTCGCACATCACGCCTCCCGACTGGGAATAATTCCTCGGAAGGTCGTGCTGCTTTGCTCAATGCGTCTCCTATCTGTTTCCATTTTGTTGAGAGTTTCCTCGTAAATGAGGTTTAGTCCGCTGCCGCCGTCCATGAGTACTTTGGTAAGCCGAAAGCCGTCCACAATTGGACTGAGGACCAATGCGGCTGGTGACCGGACTGTTATGAATTTTGGTTCGTCACTGGCATTGAAAGTTATGGCCGTGTCATTCAGGGGTTTATTGCAGCAACTTGGCAGACTTCAGCGAGGCCGCGGAGAGCCCTTTTGCGCCTATTGTTTGAGGCGAAAGTCTCGAAGACTGTCAATATCGTATGGTTGTTGTCTTCCGTGGGATGTTGTTCTGCGGTATTTTTTGTGAGGAGATCCTCGCCGCTCTTGGCCACCTGCCGGAGTATCCAACATGCTCGAAGGCTATGGGTTGGTACGATATCCGGTGTTGTGTGTATTTTGCATGGCCTATCGAGCCATCCCTCTAGAAATGTTCCGTGCCCCGTAACAGGCTTTGATTTCTTGTTATTGGATCAGGCGACCGACGAGGTTGTATCGTTTTTGTCCGGACGAGGGGTTTAGTGGAAATCGGTGGCTCCCAAGAGGCTGCCTGAGTTTTCCAGGCGCTTTCCATTGCGCAGTACTTCTGTACTATTGTTGCCAAGTCAACGAAGTGTGATACATGATGGCGGTTGATTGCATTGAGGATTCCCTCATCCGTGCAATTTTTGCAGGATAATGAGATTGCCTCCTCATCGCGGCAGTCTTTGATCTTGTCCTTGACAAGGAGGAATCTGGCCCAAAAGTGATGGACCGTTTCCTGGGACTGTTGTCTGATGTGGGTAAGATTGCTTGTATTTGGGTGGGCGGGTGGATTTAAGTCCGAACCCTGACCCAATCTGAGATCCGGAGTTTGAGACATTTCCAAGCTTAGAAGCTCGGGCTCCGGAATATCAACCAATTTTTTAGGCCCACAGTCCGACTCTAGGTTCGGGATATGGGGTGTGTCCTCTCGTGGGCGGGTATCCGACTCTGTGATCTCAAAAATCCGAACATAGTTCATCCTCAATATTGATGAAGAGTTGTCGCATTGCTCCTCCACTACCGCTATCCGATGGGTGATCGGCGGAGATTCAATTTCTCTCCAGAAGTTCGTTTAAAGACGACAACTCTGTCAGATCCATCTGCTTAGAGTATTCTGAGCTGACGCGGAGGGGATTTTCGATGACCCGAGAAGTCATAGTCGGCCCGACGGCCGAATGGGCGTCCATGGTAAAGCCGCCCAGCCGGAGGGTTTGGCCTGAGGCTGGAGGTGATATTGTCCTTGATAACAAGGCGAGCCATCAAGCCTATCTTCGACGTCACAACGGAAATCTCAATGAAAGCACCAATGTCGGTGTCAAAACCGGCGGAGCTCGGGTAGGGGGTCCCGAACTGTGCGTCTAAGGCTAATGGCAGGAGACGGGGGACACAATGTTTACCCAGGTTCGGGCCCTCTCTATGGAGGTAATACCCTACTTCATGCTTGATGAATATGAGAATTACAAGAGTTGATCTACCACGAGATCGTAATGGCTAAACCCTAGAAGCCTAGCCTATGAGATTATGATCCTTGTCCTACAGACTAAACCCTCCGGTTTATATAGACACCGGAGGGGGCTAGGGTTACACAAAGTCGGTTACAGAGAAAGGAATCTACATATCCGAATCGCCAAGCTTGCCTTCCACACAAAGGAGAGTCCTATCCGGACACAGGAAGAAGTCTTCTATCTTGTATCTTCATAGTCCAATAGTCCGGCTGTCCGAGGACCCCTTAGTCCAGGACTCCCTCACCGCACACGGCTAAGACAATGTTGTGCCTTTGGGGTGCCCCCCTTCCCCTGTATATAAAGGAGGAGGGGAGGAGGCGGCCGGCCTAGGGGCGCGCCAAGTGTGGGGAGTCCTACTAGGACTCCCTTGTCCTAGTAGGATTCCCCTTCCTTTTCCGGAAGGGGGAAAGAAGTGGAGAGGGAGAAGGAAAAGGGGGGTCGCGCCGCCACCCCTTGTCCAATTCGAATTGGGGCTTGGGGGGGCGCCACCTCCTGGCCGCTGCCTCCTCTCTCCACTAAGGCCCATGTAGGCCCATTAACTTTCCCGGGGGATCCCAGTAACCTCCCGGTACTCTGGAAAATGTCTGAACCTCTCTGATACTATTCCAGTGTCCGAACATAACCTTCCAATATATCAATCTTTACCTCTCGACCATTTTGAGACTCCTCGTCTTGTCCGTGATCTCATCCGGGACTCCGAACAAACTTCAGTCATCAAAACACATAACTCATAATACAAATCGTCATCAAATGTTAAGCGTGCGGACCCTACGGGTTCGAGAACTATGTAGACATGATCGAGACACATCTCTGATCAATAACCAATAGCAAAACCTAGATGCTCATATTGGCTCCTACATATTCTACAAAGATCTTTATCGGTCAAACCGCACAACAACATACGTTGTTCCCTTTGTCATTGATATTTTACTTGGCCGAGATTCGATCGTCGGTATCATCATCCCTAGTTCAATCTCATTACCGGCAAGTCTCTTTACTCGTTCAGTAATGCTTCATCCCGCAACTAAGTTATTAGTCACATTACTTGCAAGGCATATAGTGATGAGCATTACCGAGAGGGCCCAGAGATACCTCTCCGATACATGGAGTGACAAATCCTATTCTCGATCTGTGCCAACCCAACAAACACCTTCGGAGACACCTGTAGAGCATCATTATAATCACCCAGTTACGTTGTGACATTTGATAGCACACAAGGTGTTCCTTCGGTATTCGGGAGTTGCATAATCTCATATTCAGAGGAACATGTATAAGTCATGAAGAGAGCAGTAGCAATAAAACTTAAATGATCATTATGCTAAGCTAAGGATGTGTCTTGTCCATCGCATCATTCTCTAATGATGTGATCCCGTTTATCAAATGACAACACATGTCTATGGTCAGGAAACATAACCATCTTTGATTAACGAGCTAGTCAAGTAGAGGCATACCAGGGACACTTTGTTTCGACTATGTATTCACACATGTACTAAGTTTCTGGTTAATACAATTCTAGCATGAATAACAAACATTTATGATGATATAAGGAAATATAAATAACAACTTTATTATTGCCTCTAGGGCTATTTCCTTCAGCTAGCACATTATGCACATAGTTGCGAAGTCTAGAGTTCGAATCCTAGGGAGCATCATACAGGAGCTCCCACGTTCGGAGCCCTCAGCGCTGCATAGGATACTTGGCGCTCGAAGGCAAGCCGTAGTGGGCCGGCCCAACATCACTCGCCTCCAGCCAGAAAAAAAGATACAATTTATTCTGCGAGAAGTGGAATTCAAATTGGCATGCTATCGTTGACACACTTAGCGCATTAACCATTGCACCTCAATCACTGTGTTGTGTGATATCCGAAAAAGGCTATTTGACCCTTGCTTCAGTCCGATTATAAATTATTTGTAAAAAGAAAAAGTATTTTTGGAAAAGATCTTAGAATTTTTTAATGTTCATCGGTTTTTAGAAAATGTTCACAAAAATAAAAAAACGTTCATCAATTTTTAAAAAAGTTCATGAATTTGAAAAAAGTCCACCAAATTTTGCAAAAAAGTTCACAAATTTGAAAAAGGTCAACCGGTTTTGGGAAAAAGTTAACCAGATTTTGAAAGAAGATCATGGATTTGTAAAAAAGTTCATCTATTTTCATAAAAATTTCATTAATTTATTTTTCAGAAATTCAAAAAACGTCCACAGGATTTGTAAAAAACATTTCATCGATTCTGATTAAAAGTTCATGCATTTGAATAGGAAGAAAGAAAAAAGAAAAGGTAAAAATAAAAGGAAACGAAAAGAAAAAGGAAGAAAAGAGGAAAGAGGCTTTAACAAATCACAACATGTTACTTTTCTGGCTGGCAACCCTAGCGAACTCTAAATGTGGAGGTCGTGTGTTCGAGTCACACACACACACACCCATTTTTTTGTATATTTTAAAAGCAAGATTGGCCGAGCCCATTTAGAAGCGCCTTCATGCGCCTGTTCGCAAACGGGCACCGAAGCGCCAAATAGGATCTCCCAATTTTGACGCTAATGAGCGTCAAATAGGTTTTTCCCTTCACACATACATGCCCATGCTAACTAGCATGAGTTAAGCTTCAAAAAACATGGCGGGTTAGCATGGTTGGTGATGTCTACTACACAACTTGTTCTTGTAGACCCGGGCCTCCAAGCATAGAGTTTTGTAGGACAGTGGAAAATTTCCCTCAAGTGGATGACCTACGGTTTATCAATTCGTGGGAGGTGTAGGATGAAGATGGTCTCTCTAAAACAACCCTGCAACCAAATAACAAAAAGCCTCTTGTGTCCCCAACACACCAAATACAATGGTAATTTGTATAGGTGCACTAGTTCGGCGAAGAGATGGTGATGAAAGCGTAGTAATGATAGTAGATATTGGTTTTTGTAGTAGTAACAACAAAAAACAGCAAGGTAGCAAGTAACAAAAGTGAGCACAAACAGTATTGCAATGCTCGAACTGAGGCCTAAGGTCCGTACTTTCGCTAGTGCAATCTCTCAACAATGCTAATCTAATTGGATCATATAACCATCCCTCAACGTGTGATGAAGCATCACTCCAAAGTTCTTATCTAACGGAGAACATAAGAAGAAATTGTATGTAGGGTACTAAACCACCTTAAAGTTATTCTTTCCGTTTGATCTATTCAAGAGTTCAGACTATAATAACACAAAGTTATTCTTTCCGTTCGATCTATCCAAGAGTTCGTACTAAAATAACACCATATGATACGCATCAACCAACTCTAATGTCACCTAGATATTCCAATGTCACCACAAGTATCCATGAGTTAATTATACGATACACATTAAACAATTTTAGATTCATAATACTCGATCCAACATAAGAACCTCGAAAAGTGCCCCAAGATTTCTATCGGAGAAACAAGGACGAAAACATGCATCAACCCCTATGCATAGATTACCCCAATGTCATCTCGGGAATCTGTGAGTTGAATGCCCAAACATATATCAAGTGAATCAATATAATACCCCATTGTCACCACGGGTGTTCATATGCAAGACATATATCAAGTGAACTTAAATCCATAAGAATATTCAATCCGGTAAAACAAAATCTCAAAGGGAAAACTCAATTCATCACAACAAGATAGAGAGGGAGAAACACCATATGATCCAACTATATTAACAATGCCCGCGATACATAAAGATCGTGCCATCAAGAACATGAGAGAGAGAGAGAGAGATAACACATAGAGACTGGTACAAACCCATAGCCCGAGGGTGAACTATTCCCTCCTCATCATGGTGGCTGCCAGGATGATGAAGATGGCCACCGGTTATGGTTTCCCCCGCTGGAATGGGCTCCCAACTGGTTTTTCATGGCTACAGAGGCTTGCGGTGGCGAAACTGTTGATCTCGGGCTATTTCTGGGGGTTTCTGTATTTATAGGATTTTTGGCGTTGGTTTCACACGAAGATGGGCCTCGAGGTGAGCACAACCCACTTGGGCGCGCTTGTGCCTCCACGCGCGCCCGGGTGTCTTGTGCTCGCCTCCTTCACCTTTTGGTCCTCCCATGAAGCTTCAAGTGCCTCTTTTGTTCCAAAAAAAATCGTTAAAAATTTTCGTTGCATTTGGAGAACTTTTATTTCTGCACAAAAAACAACACCACGGTAGTTCTGCTGAAAACAACGTCAGTATGGGTTAGTTCCATGCAAATCATACCAAAACAATATAAAATTATTGTAAAGATGGCATGAATACTTAATAAATTATAGATACGTTGGAGACGTATCAGTTGGTAGCTTCATAGTGTATACGACTGATTTAGAAATTGGGTACTGATATGTCCCAAATGTATCTACTTTTCCAAACACTTTTGTTCTTATTTAGGACTCTAATTTGCATAATTCGAATGAAACTAACCGGTACTGACACTCTTTTTAGCAGAACTATCATGGTGTTGTTTTTGTGCAGAAGCATAAATTCTTGGGCTGAGCTAAAAATTTACAAAGAACATTTCCAGAATATATGAAGAATATTGATGAAGAGAATGGAGGGGGCCACCCAGTAGCCACGAGCTTAGGGGTGCGCCCACCCCACAGGGCGTGCCCTGCGAGCTCATGGGTCCCACAGGTCTCCGTTAGCCCTAACTCCAATTCTATAAGTACCATCTTGCGGAGAAAAAAAACCAGAGAGAAGGAAATCATCATGTTTTACGATACCGAGCCGCTGCCACCTCCTGTTCCTCATTGGGAGGGCTAATCTGGAGTCCGTTCGGGCCTTCAGAGGGTGGAATTCGTCACCATCACCATCATCAACCCTTCTCCATCAACAATTCCATGATGCTCACCACCGGGAGTGACAGAGTGATGACCCACAAGTATAGGGGACCTATCATAGTCCTTTCGATAAGTAAGAGTGTCTAACCCAACGAGGAGCAGAAGTCAATAACAAGCGGTTTTCAATAAGGTATTCTCTGCAAGCACTGAAATTATCACTAACAGATAGTTTTGTGATAAGATAATTCGTAACGGGTAACAAGTAACAAAGTAAAGAAGGTGCAGAAAGGTGGCCCAATCCTTTTTGTAGGAAAGGACAAGCCTAGACAAACTCTTATATAAAGCAAAGTGCTCCCGAGGACACATGGGAATTGTTGTCAAGTTAGTTTTCATCATGCTCATATGATTCACGTTCGTTACTTTGATAATTTGATATGTGGGTGGACCGGTGCTTGGGTGCTTCCCTTCCTTGGACAAGCATCCCACTTATGATTAACCCCTATTGCAAGCATCCTCAACTACGAAAGAAGAATTAAGGTAGACCTAACAATAGCATGAAACATATGGATCCAAATCAGCCCCTTACGAAGCAAACACATAAACTAGGGTTTAAGCTTCTATCACTCCAGCAACCCATCATCTACTTATTACTTCCCAATGCCTTCCACTAGGCCCAAATCATGGTGAAGTGTCATGTAGTCGACGTTCACATAACACCACTAGAGGAGAGACAACCTACATCTCATCAAAATATCGAACGAATACCAAATTCACATGATTCTTATAACAAGACTTCTCCCATGTCCTCAGGAACAAACGTAACTACTCACAAAGAATATTCATGTTCTTAATCAAAGGAGTATTAATTATCATTAAGGATCTGAAAATATATTTTCCACCGGATAAACCAATTAGCATCAACTACAAGGAGTAATCAACAGTACTAGCAACCCACAGGTACCAATTTGAGGTTTTGAGATAATGATCGGATACAAGAGATGAACTAGGGTTCGAGAGGAGACGGTGCTGGTGAAGATGTTGATGGAGATTGACCCCCTCTCGATGAGAGGATCAATGGTGATGACGATGGAGATGATTTCCCCCTCCCGGCGGGATTTTTGCCCGACAGAACAGCTCCGCCGGAGCTCTAGATTGGTTCTGGCCAGGTTCCGCCTCGAGACGGCCACTCTTCGTCCCAAAAGCTTCTCCCTTATTTTTTCCATGGAAAAGCACACCATATAGCAGAAGATGGGCGTCGGGGGCCTGCCAGGGGGTCCACAAGGTAGGGGGTGCGCCCAGGGGGGTAGGGCACGCCCTCCACCCTTGTGTCTGGTTGGTGGGCCCCCTCTGATGCTTTCTTCGCCGAATATTTTTTATTTATTCCAAAAGTGATCTCCGTGAAGTTTTAGGAGTTTTGGAGTTGTGCAGAATAGGTCTCTAATATTTGCTCCTTTTCTAGTCCAGAATTCCAGCTGTCGGCATTCTCCCTCTTCATGCAAACCTTATAAAATAAGAGAGAAAAGGCATACATATTGTGATATAACGTGTAATAATAGCCCCTAATGCAATAAATATCGATATAAAAGCTTGATGCAAAATGGACGTATCAACTCCCCCAAGCATAGACCTCGCTTGTCCTCAAGCGAAAGCTGATAACAAAAAATATGTCCACATGTTTAGAGATAGAGGTGTCGATAAAATAAAATACAGACATGAGGGCATCATGATCATCTTCAGAACAAGAACATATATTGTCATATGATTTCTTATGCTAAAGTAACAATTCATTCACAAGGTAAAGTATGAATCAGAAACTTCATTGAAAACTAACAAACTATAATCTCAGTCATTGAAGCAATTGTAATTTATCATAACAACGGAAAGAGTCATTATAAGAGCTTTTTAGCAAGTTGTCGGTGTTCTGGAATGGATGTACCCAGACTTGCCTGCCTGCGGCCCACGGCGTGGCTCCATCAACGGCCTGGTACAACCCAGCTTGGACATCGACAACCCAAGACCCTCATGAGGGTCCAGGCCTCGCGAGGCGGATGACACCAAGACCTGCAAGGGAGCGGCCTCCTTTTGCTGGCTCCCGAGGAGCGGAGATTTCTATGCAGGGCTCACCTCGTGAGGTTCGTGTGACGTGAGATATGAAGATCGAGGCCAGGCGGGCGCCAGCGGGCGCAGTGTACCACTTTCCTCTTTGGTGCAAAGGAGGCAAGCAGAAGGTGCGGAGTCCCAAGGAAGCAGCCAAAGGTTTCCATTCCCGTGCAACAAGACCAAGACCGCCAGGACGGAGGTTATCGCCGAGCCCACCGTGGCGTCACGACTAGAGGCTTTTGCAGGCGAAGACCACTTTAGTCAGGATAAGATCTACTAGTTGTCTCCCTACAAATTTGGTCATTGTGGGATCCCTTCCCACCTTCATTTTGGGAAGAGGACCAAGGCCACTATAAATAGGACCTAGCCACCACCATGGGGGAGGGATCAAGTGGAACGCATCCGTTCCACCATCACCAGCTCGCTCGAGCTCAAGAACACACCTCATGAGGTTGTTCTCCACTCTATACTAGTTCATCCTTAGCCCCTCGAGGAAAATCCACCACAAAGAAGGAGTAGGGTTTTACACCGCAAGGTGGCCCGAACCTGGGTAAACTGCTGTGTCCTCTTTCCCTCGAGTTCGACGCGCTAGGCTGTGATATTGGCGAGTAGGCAGACTAGGGAGGTTGAGATCTCCGCACCCACCCCCAGAGTTTGAACCTCTCTAGAGTTTGCGGAGCCAGAAATCTGAAATTTGGCGCATAAGGTAGGGTGCGTCAGAACCTCTCTTCCGTCAATTGATTGACCGCTCCACTGCTTCCATGGCTTACGCACATCGAGCTCGTGCTGAGCGTTGGGCCGCTCTCGCCCCCCGCGTCGCTCAAACAGCACCGGCGGGCGACAGCTGCCCTCGCTGACCCCCGTCACCGGTGGCAAACACCGCCACGGGCCCTGCATGCCACGAGCAACAAGCCTCTTCACAGCATCCTTCCGTGCGCCACGACGGGCACACCGCCACTCCGTCGCTGACTACGTCTGCTTCGTCCTCCCATGCTCTACATGGCCCGGCGAACACGCAAGCCGCTCTACTCATGGCACGCGAGCTCTTGTGCTACCGCCCGGTCGATGACCTCTATGAGGACTGGCTCGATCGCATCGCCGAGCTCGTCAGCACTACCGGAGTTTCTGCTGCACCGTCTCGCTCGCTACCTCAACCACCGCCTACTGTGCGAGACGTAGCTCACGGGGCGCCTCCTCCACCTTTGAGGCAGGACGCCATCATCGAGCCAAGGCGGGTGGTGCCTCGGCGTGATCCGCAATGTCAGGCGCCCGCGCATGATGAAGCAAGCTGCCAGGTGGTGCAGCGGCCACAAGAAGATGTGCGTGCGCTCCCGGCACCTCCCCGAGAAGACCGCGAGCCACCTATAATGGTGGCGCTCGAGCACCAAGACCAGGCTCCACCTCCACGGCAGGCTCCCGTGACTACTGTAGGGTGCCGTACATTCACTCCGGAGTTGCGCAGCATTGTCTGGCTGGGGAAGTTCAAGCCCGACCTGCCTCCATGCTCCGACGGCACCGCCGACCCTACTGAGTTACTACAGCTCTATGAGCTGAGCATCGAGGCGGCCAGCGGCGATGAGAAAGTTATGGCAAACTGGTTCCCCATGGCCCTCAAGGACGGCGCGTGCTCCTGGCTCCTCAACCTCCCCGCAGGATCGATCTCTCTTGGGACGAGATGTGGGAGCGCTTCATCGCCAACTTCAAGGGCACTCGTGACCGCCCACCGGCCGCGGGTGACCCGTGACGCATCAAGCAGCAACCAAGAGAGACCCTGTAGAAGTACATCCAGCATTTCAACAGCATCCACCTCAAGATCCCCAAGGTGTCAGACGAAGCCATCATCTCTGCGTTCACCGATGGCATCCACGACGTCAAGATGAAGGAAGAGCTCGCCATACACGAAGACCCGTGCATGCTCTGGAGATGTTCAACATTGCAACCAAGTGCGCGAGAGCTAAGGAGGGATGCCCCTCCCTCTCCAAGCTCCCTGACGCAGACCCAGAAGACAAGAAGGCCAAGGCCAAGGAAGTGAACCGCAAGGGATCGACCATACTCGCAGCCGAGCCAGAGATGAAGCGCGGCTTCAATCACCTAGAGTCATCCAAGGGCAGCCACCCGTTCTGCGTCTTCCACAACGTGCACAACCATAACACCAATGAATGCCAGGAGCTTAGGGCCATCTGTGATGGGCGCCTCAGTCGTCGCCTTGAGCGTAAGATCGAGGCTATGGACGTGTAGGAGGCCAAGGTGGAGGACGCTGGGACGGCCGTGACCATCGTCAGGAGTGGTGTGACCAGCCCTGGGAGGACCGCTGGCAGGGCCAGCCTTGTGAGGGTGCCTGGAGAGATCAGCCTCAGGAGGACCGTCATCAGGGCAACGCGGGCCTTGCTACATCTCGAGCTTGTGTTGGTTTTCCTCGAAGAGGAGAGGGTGATACAGCAAAGTGTAGCGTAAGTATTTCCCTCAGTTTTGAGAACCAAGGTATCAATCCAGTAGGAGGCTCCTCAAAAGTCCCACGCACCTACACAAGCAAACTGAGAACTCGCAACCAATGCAATAAAGGGGTTGTCAATCCCTTCACGGCCACTTGTGAAAGTGAGATCTAATAAAGATAGTATAATAATATAAATATATTTTTGGTAATTTACAAGATAGATGCAGAAAGTAAAGATGCAAATAAAGATAGATTGAAAGAAAATATGATAAGAGATAGTCCCAGGGGCAATAGGTTTCACTAGAGGCTTCTCTCAAGATAGCATAAGTATTACGGTGGGTGAACAAATCACTGTCGAGCAATTGATAGAAAAGCGCATAGTTATGAGATTGTCTAGGCATGATCATGTATATAGGCATCACGTCCATAACAAGTAGACCGACTCCTGCCTACATCTACTACTATTACTCCACACATCGACCGACTCCTCCCTACATCTAGAGTATTAAGTTCATAAGAATAGAGTAACACATTAAGCAAGATGACATGATGTAGAGGGATAAACACATGCAATATGATATAAACCCCATCTTGTTATCCTCGATGGCAACAATACAATACGTGTCTTGCAACCCTTTCTTTCACTGGGTAAGAACACCGCAAGATTGAACCCAAAGCTAAGCACTTCTCCCATGGCAAGGAAGACCAATCTAGTAGGCCAAACCAAACTGATAATTAGAAAAGACTTGGAAAGATAACTCAATCATACATAAAAGAATTCAGAGAAGATTCAAATATTATTCATAGATAAACTTGATCATAAACCCACAATTCACCAGATCTCAACAAACACACCGCAAAAAGAGTTTACATCGAATAGATCTCCACAAGAGAGGGGGAGAACATTGTATTGAGATCCAAAAAGAGAGAATAAGCCATCTAGCTAATAATTATGGACCCGTAGGTCTATGTTAAACTACTCACAGCTCATCAGAGGGGCAAGGATGTTGATGTAGAAGCCCTTCGTGGTTGATTCCCCCTCCGAAAGAGTGCCGGTGAAGGCTCCAAGATGAGATCTCGCGGATACAGATGGTTATGGTGGTGGAAATTGTGCTTCGTGGTGCTCCTAGATGTTTTTGGGGTACATAGGTATATACAAGAAGAAGAAGTACGTCGGTGGCCGCCCGAGGGGCCCACGAGACAGGGGGCGCGCCCTACAAGGGGGGGGGGCGCCCCCTATCTCCTGGGGCCCTCGGCAGCTTCTTGACTTGCACTCCAAGCTCGCCGGATCAGATTTGTTCCAAAAATCACGCTCCCGAAGGTTTCATTCCGTTTGGACTCCGTTTGATATTCCTTTTCTTCGAAATACTGAAATAGGCAAAAAAAACAGCAATACGGGGTGGGCCTCCGGTTAGTAGGTTAGTCCCAAAAATGATATAAATGTGTAAAATAAAGCCCATAAACATCTAAAAGGGGTATATAATAGCATGGAACGATCAAAAATTATAGATACGTTGGAGACGTATCAAGCATCCCCAAGCTTAATTCCTGCTCGTCCTCGAGTAGGTAAATGATAAAAAGAGAATTTTTGATGTGGAATGATACCTAGCATAATTCATAATGTGATTTTCTTTATTGTGGCATGAATGTTCAGATCCAAATGAGTACAAAATAAAAGTTCATATTGACATAAGAAATAGTAACACCTCAAGCATACTAATCAAAGTAATCATGTCTTCTCAAAATAACATGGCAAAAGAAAGTTCATCCCTACATAATCATATAGTTAGGCTATGCTTCATTTTCATCACACAAAGATGTTCCCAACTTCTATACCCCCGATGAAAAGCCAAGCAATTGTTTCATACTTCAATAATCTCAAACTTTTTCAACCTTCTCGCTATACATGAGCGTGAGCCATGGATATAATACTATGGGTGGAATAGAATATGATGATGGTGATTGTGTGGAGAAGACAAAAAAAGAGAAAGTCTCACATTGACGAGGATAATCAACGGGCTATGGAGATACCCATCAATTGATGTCAACATGAGGAGTAGGGATTTCCATGCAACAGATGCACTAGAGCTATAAATGAATGCTCAACAAAATAAAACAAGTGGGTGTGCATCCAACTTGCTTGCTCATGAAGACCTAGGGCATTTGAGGAAGCCCATCGTAGGAATATCCAAGCCAAGTTCTATTATGAAAAATTCCCACTAATATGAAAAATACAACTTATGAGACTCACTACATGAAGAACAAGGTGCTACTTTGAAGCACAAAATATGAGACTCACTACATGAAGAACAAGGTGCTACTTTGAAGCACAAGTGTGGAAAAAGAGATAGTAACATTGACCTTTTTATTTGTTTTATTTGTTTTCTTTTTCTTTTTCTTCTTCTTTTTTTGGGCCTTTCTTTTTTTCTTTTGGCCTTTCTTCCTTTTTTTTCTTTGGGCAATGCTTTAATAATGATGATCATCACACTTCTATTGATTACAACATAAGAGTTACAACTCGAAACTAGAACAAGATATGACTCTATATGAATGCCTCCGGCCATGTACCGGGATGGTGCAATGAATCAAGAGTGACATGTATGAAAAATAATGCATAGTGGCTTTGCTACAAATACGATGTCAACTACATGATCATGTAATGGCAATATGACAAAAGTAAAGTATGTCATGAAAATGATGAAGAACGGAACGGTGGAAAGTTGCATGGCAATATATCTTGGAATGGCTATGGAAATGCCATAATAGGTAGGTATGGTGGCTGTTTTGAGGAAGATATAAGGAGGTTTATGTGTGAGAGAGCGTATCGTATCACGGGGTTTGGATGCACCGGTGAAGTTTGCACCAACTCTCAAGGTGAGAAAGGGCAATGCACGGTACCGAAGAGGCTAGCAAAGGTGGAAAGATAAAAGTGCGTATAATCCATGGACTCAACATTAGTCAAAAGAACTCATATACTTATTGCAAAAATATAGAAGTCATCAAAAACCAAGTACTACACGCATGCTCCTAGGGGGATAGATTGGTAGGAAAAGACCACCGCTCGTCCCCGACCGCCACTCATAAGGATGCACAAGCCAGGTACACTTCATGTTTCAAATTTGTTACACAACTTTAACCATACATGCATGCTACGGGACTTGCTAACTTCAACACATGAATTCTTTGAATTCATAATCACCCAACTAGCATGACTTTAATATCACTACCTCCATATCTCAAAACAATTATCAAGTATCAAGTTGATCATAGCATCCAATTCACTTCCTATGATAGTTTTTATTATACCCAACTTGGATGCTCATCATTCTAGGACCAACTTTATGACCATAGAAAATACCATGCTGTTCTAAAAGACTCTCAAAATAATATAAGTGAAGCATGAGAGACTAGTAATTTCTTCAAAATTAAAACACCACCGTGCTCTAAAAGATATAAGTGAAGCACAAGAGCAAAAACTATCAAGCTCAAAAGATATAAGTGAAGCACATAGAGTATTCTAGCCAATTCTAATCAAATAGGCTTCTCCCAAAAGGTATGTACAGAAAGGATGATTGTGGTAAACTAACAAGCAAAGACTAATATAATACACGACGCTCCAAGCAAAACACATATCATGTAGCGAATAAAAATATAGCTCCAAGTAAAGTTACCAATGAACGAAGACGAAAGAGGGGATGCCTCCCCGGGGCATCCCCAAGCTTAGGCTTTTGGCTATTCTTGAATATCTTGGGGTTCCATGGGCATATCCAAGCTTAGGCTCTTGCCACCCTTTATTCCATAGTCCATAAAAGCTTTACCCAAAACTTGAAAACTTCACAACACAAAACTCAACAGGAAATCTTATAAGCTCCGTTAGTGAAAGAAAACAAAACCACCACATAAGGTACTGTAATGAACTCATTATTTATTTATTTTGGTGTTAAACCTACTGTATTCCAACTTCTTTATGGTTTATAAACTAATTTACTAGCCGTAGATGCATTGAAATAAGCAAACAACACACGAAAAACAGAATCTGTCAAAAACAGAACACTCTGTAGGAATCTGTAACTAGCGCAAACTTCTGAAACACTAAAAATCCTACCAAAATAGGAAGTCCTGTACAATTTGTCTATTGAACATCAGAAAAAAGAATCAATGCAAAATCACGTTCCTGTGATTTAACAAAATTATATTCGTGCACGCAAAGTTTCTGTTTTTCAGCAGAATCAAATCAACTATCATCGTAGGTTATCCTATAGGTTCTACTTGGCACAAACACTAATTAAAAGATAAAAACACATCTAAACAGAAGGTGGATGAAAGATTTATTACTAAAAAGGAGCAAAAACAAAAAACATAAAGAAAATTTGGTTGCCTCCCAACTAGCACTATCGTTTAACGCCCCTAGCTAGGCATAAAAGCAAGGATAGATCTAACGAGTGCCATCCTTGGCACTAAATTCATAAGTAGAGAGATTGTGATCTCTAGGGATTTCTCCCTTTTTAGCAATGGCTAAACCTTTAGGCAAAAATTCAAGAATTTCATAGGTAGCAAAAGGTTCCTTAACGATAGAAAGACAATTGGGGAGGACACTTATGGATTTGAGATCCGCGTCTCCCTTAGAAGATTCACCCTTATTTTTAGGAACATAAATAAACTTGGAAGTTTTAGTAGGGGGTTTTGGAGTATTTTTCATGGGGGAAAACGCGGAACCTAAGTTTGTAATGATATCCTCAAGTTTACCGATTCTCGCAGAGTCTAGATCTATTTTTTCATTGACTATAGGTTCTTTTTCTTTAAGATTTTTCAAAGTAACTCCAACCCTAGATCCAAGTTGGGTAATGTGATTATGAATCCTTTTATCCAATTTTTCAATCACCTCAACAGTGGCAATTTTATTTTCAATAATATCAAGCCGTTGCATCACATGTTCTAGAGTTAAAACCATTCCATTAACCAAAAGAGGTGGTGGATCGAACAAATCTAACATAGAATTATAAGCATCAAACGTATGGCTACTCATAAATTCACCTCCGGTAGCAATATCGAGAACACATCTATTCCAAGGAGTAATGCCTACATAAAAATTGTGGAGAAGTACGGAAGTAGCAAGCTTCCTCGTAGCTTTATATTGGGCATTGCAAATTCTATGCCAAGCATCTTTTAAACTTTCCCTTTCCCTTTGCTTAAAATTGTGAATTTCTTGTTCGGGAGTGAGAATAAGGATAGGAGGACTAGCCATGCCAACGAGGTAAACGAACTAACACACTGGCAGACAGAAAAACGACAAGCGAAAAAGAGAGGAGGAGGTTGGGAAAGAGAGGGCGAATAAAACGGCAAGGGTGAAGTAGGGGAGAGGAAAACGAGAGGCAAATGGCAAATAATGTAAATGCAAGGGAGATGGGTTTGTGATGGGTACTTGGTATGTCTTGATTTGAGCGAAGACCTCCCCGGCAACGGCACCAGAAATCCTTCTTGCTACGTCTTGAGCTTGCGTTGGTTTTCCTCGAAGAGGAGAGGGTGATGCAGCAAAGTGTAGCGTAAGTATTTCCCTCAGTTTTGAGAACCAAGGTATCAATCCAGTAGGAGGCTCCTCAAAAGTCCCAGGCACCTACACAAACAAACTGAGAACTCGCAACCAACACAATAAAGGGGTTGTCAATCCCTTCACGACCACTTGCGAAAGTGAGATCTAATAAAGATAGTATGATAAGGTAAATATATTTTTGGTATTTTATAAGATAGATGCAGAAAGTAAAGATGCAAATAAAGATAGATTGAAAGCAAATATGATAAGAGATAGACCCGGGGGCCATAGGTTTCAGTAGAGGCTTCTCTCAAGATAGCATAAGTATTACGGTGGGTGAACAAATCATTGTCGAGCAATTGATAGAAAAGCGCATAGTTATGAGATTATCTAGGCATGATCATGTATATAGGCATCACGTCCATAACAAGTAGACCGACTCCTGCCTACATCTACTACTATTACTCCACACATCGACCGACTCCTGCCTGCAGCTAGAGTATTAAGTTCATAAGAACAAAGTAACGCATTAAGCAAGATGACATGATGTAGAGGGATAAACACATGCAATATGATATAAAACCCATCTTGTTATCCTCGATGGCAACAATATAATACGTGTCTTGCAACCCTTCCTGTCACTGGGTAAGAACACCGCAAGATTGAACCCAAAGCTAAGCACTTCTCCCATGGCAAGAAAGACCAATCTAGTAGGCCAAACCAAACTGATAATTCGAAGAGACTTGCAGAGATAACTCAATCATACATAAAAGAATTCAGAGAAGATTCAAATATTATTCATAGATAAACTTGATCATAAACCCACAATTCATCGGATATCGACAAACACACCACAAAAAGAGTTTACATCGAATAGATCTCCACAAGAGAGGGGGAGAACATTGTATTGAGATCCAAAAGGAGAGAAGAAGCCATCTAGCTAATAACTATGGACCCGTAGGTCTGTGGTAAACTACTCACAACTCATCGGAGGGGCAAGGATGTTGATGTCGAAGCCCTCCATGGTTGTTCCCCCCTCCGACAAAGGGCCGGCGAAGGCTCCAAGATGAGATCTCACAAATACAGAAGGTTATGGCGGTGGAAATTGTGTTTCATGGTGCTCCTGGATGTTTTCGGGGTACGTAGGTACATATAGGAAGAAGAAGTATGTCGGTGGCCACCCGAGGGGCCCACGAGATATGGGGCACGGCCTACAGGGGGGCGGCCCCCTATCTCGTGGGGCCCTCGGGAGCTTCTTGACTTGCACTCCAAGCTCTCCGGATCAGATTTGTTCCAAAAATCACGCTCCCGAAGGTTTCATTCCGTTTGGACTTCGTTTGATATTCCTTTTCTTCGAAATACTGAAATAGGCAAAAAAAACAGCAATATGGGCTGGGCCTCGGTTAGTAGGTTAGTCCCAAAAATGATATAAATGTGTAAAATAAAGCCCATAAACATCTAAAAGGGGTAATATAATAGCATGGAACGATCAAAAATTATATATATGTTGGAGACGTATCAGGCCTTCCCCCGATGTCGCCACCACCAAGAAGGAACGAAGACCACCATCAGGACGAGGGGGTTGGGGGCTTCCAAGAGCCTCCTGCCATCGCCTGCATCCTAGGCGGCTCCCAGGCCCCAACCTCTCATCGCATCTTCAAGCAGTTCACACGTGAGGTGAATGCAGCCCTACCCAAGCTTGAGGCAATGCGCCCGTTCAGGTGGTCCAAGTACGCCATCACCTTCGACACCTCCGACTAGCTCAAGTGCGCGGCTGCAGCCGGCACGCTCCCAATGCTCTGCTCACCCATCATCAGCAACGTACTCGTCACCATGACGCTCATCGATGGCAGTGTAGGGCTCAATGTTCTCTATATCCAGATGTTCAACAGGCTCCAAGTGTCACATCCCTAGCTGCTGGTAGTGCTCTAGGCTAGCTCATGTGTGCATCATGTTTAAATTCTGAAAATTTGAACTAAGGGAATTTTGGAAGCCTCAAAAACTTAAATAAAAGAGGGGCAAAAACCCTAGAAATCTCATTCATTGCTCCAAAATGCTCTTCTTAAATGTTTGATAATTTTTGGTAAGGGTTCTGCTCCCAACCAAAATATTGAACATTTTTAAGGAATTATTTTTGGGACTTTGGATTTAATTCATTAGCTATTTGAATTTGAATTATATTCATATAATTAGAATATAATTTCAAATACCCCTGATATATTTTATAAGCTTTTGGAAAAGTCCATTTAGCAATATAAAATATTCAGAGGAGTTTTTGGCATTGTTTGAATTATTTTAAATTCAAAACAGTGGCAAAATAAATTAAATAAAACAAAACAGAAGAAAAAAAATAAAAAGAACAGAAGCCTACCTGGGCCACTTACCTGTAGCCGGCCCAGCTGGCCAGCCCATCTGGCCGGCCCAGCCCACCTCCTTCCCCCCCTTGTCATCTTCCTCCTTTGCCAGGAGGACGAACAGAGGCGAGGCGTGGCGCGCGCCCCAGAGGCCTCGGCCACCTCCTGCTTCCCCCTGGCCACCTCCTGCTTCCTCTCGTCGCCCTGGACCCCGTCCGCGACGCCACGCACCCCCCCAGGCCTCTCACTCTCTCCCCGAGCTCCTCTCTTCCTCTGGCTCTCTCGCGCGCAGCCACCGAACACACCCGTCGCCGCCGACGAGCATCACCGCGGCCACCGTCCACCCCGTGCCTCTCCGATGAGTTCAGAGGAACCGCCATCGCCTTCTGCGTCTTCTACACCAACCCATTCGACCGCGGGAGCCCTGTAGCGTCTTCCCGGAGCTCGTCCCCAACCTTCGGCCGCCGGCGAACTTCCGAGGATTCGCGAGCTCCAGCCCCTCCCCGGCCTCGCCGTTGCCTCTACCGGATCCGCTGTGAGCTCCTCTTCCATTTCCCCTCCTCCCCGCGCTCGTTCCCGCACGCTAGCCGCCCTTTTCACCGGGGCCGTGAGCTCCTCACCGCTGGCGATGACGCGAACAAGGCCAGAGCCACCGAAGCTAGCTACCGAGCACGGCAACGTGCTTCACACCTCACCAGGAACCTAACTCACACACCAGCTTCCCCTCCCGTGCCCCCTAACGCCAACCCCGACCTCGCCCGAACTCCGGCCACCGCCGCGAGCTTGCCTCCGGTGAGCTCGGGCCACCTCAGCCCCTGCCGTTTGCACAGATGGATGCGGGCGAGTCCCAGCTCCACGTAGACGCCCTCATCCGCCCGTTTGGCCGCCGGAGCAAGAAATCCGAAGGCCTCCGCCGTCTCGGCCTCGCCGGCGTCAAGCCGCCGGCAGGTTAGGCCCTGCTGACCAGGGGTTTGACCCCCCCCCTGGGTTGATGACAGGTGGGCCAGCCCCCCTGTTAATTAGTTTAGTTTATTTTAATTTAATTACCCCCCTGCTGACACTGACATGTGGGCCC